>NW_005355923.1:1354871-1358133 GCF_000412655.1 Myotis brandtii | reverse complement strand
GTTAAGCCTTGATTGCTGTTGGTATCATTGGGAGGAATTGACCTCCAGGCCAATTGGCTGTGAGGACCAGTTGTGTCTACAATGGGAGAACTTCTGTGCTGGAGACACCCTTATGGGGCAGGACTTGCCTCAGTGGGGCTTTGGTGCTCACTGAGTCTGCCCCTTCAGTGTGTCGCTTATGGATGTGAAGAGTTGTAATCTGTTATGGTTTTCCACTGACCACTGGGTACACTCGCTCTTGGATCTCCAAGGAGGTGCAAAGTCAGCCACTTCCTGAGGCCACCCAGCAGGAGCTACAGAGAGATCTGCAGATTCCTCCTCTTTGTTTGGGTTTTGGAAGTGCCCAGATGAGGCCCAGCTGTGAAGCAAGGCAGGCTGCTGCTGCCAGGCCTTCGGCCTTCTTTTGGAAGCTTTGGGGCTCTCTGACCCAGCTGTATTTTGGGTTGTTTTAGGTTGCAAAAGGACAGGCCATTCATATGCAAAAGCCACTGCACACAGCTTGGGTGGGGTTGTAAATTGGGTGGGGGGTCCCAGGAAGGGAGCAAACAGTAATGGCTGCCAGTCAGCCCTGCCCTGGAGAGGTCCCTGGGTCTCTGTGTCCCACGACCCCATGCAGAAACAATGATCGCAGCGAGCACCTCTGGAAGAAAACTGCCCTCATGTTCCGGCCTGATGCCAGACAGTCCAGTTTCTCCCCATATGAGTCTGGGTCCCCAGAGTCTCGCTCAGAACTGGAGTTCAAAGAAAGTGGGAGCTTGTATCTCCCTCCCAATTGAAAAAACAACAACAGCGCACCCAGTTGCCAGCCCGATTCTCGTCCGCCTCCGCACTTCCACACCTCTGCACCTCCTACCAGTCTCAATGAACTTTTTTCTTTCCTTCTAGTTGGAGAACTTCCACTCAGCTAGCCTTCCTGTGGTTGTGGATGATATTTGTTTTGTCTTTTAGTTGTAGTTTTGATGTGGTTGTGAGAGGCAGCAAGTACAGCTGTTTACCTATGCCACCATCTTGGTTCTCTTCTGGTAGTAATATTTTTTCTGATGTCTTCTAGGGCAAGGGAAGCAAAAGAAGAAATAAAAAATGAAACTAATTCAACTAAATGGAACTGAAAAGTCGTTTGCACAGCAAAGAAAACCATCAACAAAAAGAAAAGACAATCTACTAAATGAGGGAAATATTCACCAATAATACATTGATAATTGTTTAAAATCCAAAATTTATAAATAACTCATTGAACTCATCACCAAAATAACAAACAATCCAATTAAAAAGTCAGCAGATGACCTGCATAAACACTTCTCCAAGGACATACAGATAGCCAATAGTTATGTAAAGATGCTCAATGTCACTAATCATCAGAGAAATGCAAATTGAAACCACAATGAGATATTACCTCACACCTGCCAGAATGGCTATCATTAATAAATCAACAAACAAAAAGTGTTGGCAAAGCCCTGGCTGATTTGGCTCAGTGGATAGAGCGTAGGACTATGGACTGAAGGGTCCTGGGTTTGATTCCAGTTAAGAGCACATGCCGGATTGCAGGCTCCATCCCCAGCAGGGGACATGCAGGAGGCAGCTGATAGTTGATTCTCTCTCATCATTGATAATTCCATCTCTCTCCCTATCCCTTCCTCTCTGAAATCAATTTAAGAAAAAGAAGGAGGAGGAGGAAGAGGAGTAGGAGAACGAGGAGGAGTGTTGGCGAGGATGTAGAGAAAAGGTAACCTTCATGTATTGTTGGTGGGAATGCATTTTGGTGAAGTCACTATTGAAAACTGTATGGAGGTTCCTCAAAAAATTAAAAATAAAACTGCCATACGACCCAGTTATTTCACTTCTGGATATCTATCCAAAGAAATCCAAAACACTAATTCGAAAGAATGTATGTCCCCCAATGTTCCTTGCAGCATTATTTATAATAGCCAAGATATGGAAGCGACCCATGTGGATATCAATAGATGAGTGAATAAAAAAGCTGTGGTACATATAAGTAATGAAATTCAAAACACTAATTTGAAAGAATATATGTACCCCAATGTTCCTTGCAGCGTTATTTATAATAGCCAAGATATGGAAGCGACCCATGTGGATATCAATAGATGAGTGAATAAAAAAGCTGTGGTAATGGAATATTATTTGACCATAAAAAAAGAAAATTTTTGTCATTTGAGACAGCATGGATATCCCAAATATAAATTATGCTAAGTGAAATTATGTTAAGTGAAATAAGTCAGAGGAAGGCAAATACCATATGATTTCACTTACATGTAGAATATAAAGAACAAAATAAATGAACAAACAAAATAGAAACAGACATAGATACTGAGAACAGAATGATGGTTGCCAGAGGGATAGGAGGTTGGGGGACTGGGAGAAAAAAAATGAAAGAATTAAGAAGTACAAATCGCTAGTTACGAAATAGTCATGGTAATTAAAGTACAACATAGAGATTATAGTCAATAATATTGTAATAATTACATATGGTACCAGGTGGTTATTTGAAACATCAGGGAAATAACTTTTTAAAAATATATGATTGCCTAACCCCTTGAAACTTGTACACTTGAAACTAATCCAAAATAATATTGAATGTCAACTGTAGTTGAAAAGTAAAATTTTAGAATTCCACACTTTATAACACCTCCTAAAGAATTCAGCCACAAGGGCAATTCTACCTCAATATACAGTATTAAGAAAGTTCAAGCAATGCTCTATTCCACTTTGTTATTTAAGAAATTCAGCATATAAAGGGAAGAAAAGTCCTTTATTTTTTTTTCACATAATAAGTTATTCAACTTTTAATTTGCTGGGTACCTCTCTAAGTAAATAAATAGTAGTGATTCATTTCCATATCCTCAAAAGGTATAATTTTTATATTTTTTCCTATGATATACATTTCCCTTAGACCAAATATTTCTATTAATTTTTGTTTTTGGAACCAGAATAAACCCAAGCTTTAGGTAGTTTAGATTTGAGTAAATGAAAAATTGAAGAAGAGTCAAGTGATGATGGTCATACTGGTAATTGAGCCAGGGCAAACTATTATGTAAAAAAAATCAGAAGACGATAATTTAAGAAAAATATTTTCCTTTATACCTAGAGCTCAACTGTTGTTTTTTTTTACATAGTGGGGCGCTGAGGAACCTTGTTAATAATGCACTACTGAAAAACACTTACCCAATGTATAAAGAGCTAATATAACCTGAAATATATCTATTTGACAAATATCAGGGTTTCAAGATCTTTAAGCACTTTAAGC
>NW_005355923.1:1329407-1347519 GCF_000412655.1 Myotis brandtii | reverse complement strand
CCTGAGGCCACCCAGCAGGAGCTACAGAGAGATCTGCAGATTCCTCCTCTTTGTTTGGGTTTTGGAAGTGCCCAGATGAGGCCCAGCTGTGAAGCAAGGCAGGCTGCTGCTGCCAGGCCTTCGGCCTTCTTTTGGAAGCTTTGGGGCTCTCTGACCCAGCTGTATTTTGTTAGGTTTTAGGTTGCAAAAGGACAGGCCATTCATATGCAAAAGCCACTGCACACAGCTTGGGTGGGGTTGTAAATTGGGTGGGGCAGGGTCCCAGGAATCACCAGGGGGGAGC
This sequence comes from Myotis brandtii, assembly GCF_000412655.1. NCBI lineage: Eukaryota > Metazoa > Chordata > Mammalia > Chiroptera > Vespertilionidae > Myotis > Myotis brandtii. Next base: position 1,347,236 of record NW_005355923.1, on the reverse strand, counting down.
AAACAGTAATGGCTGCCAGTCAGCCCTGCCCTGGAGAGGTCCCTGGGTCTCTGTGTCCCACGACCCCATGCAGAAACAATGATCGCAGCGAGCACCTCTGAGAGAAAACTGCCCTCATGTTCCGGCCTGATGCCAGACAGTCCAGTTTCTCCCCATATGAGTCTGGGTCCCCAGAGTCTCGCTCAGAACTGGAGTTCAAAGAAAGTGGGAGCTTGTATCTCCCTCCCAATTGAAAAAACAACAACAGCGCACCCAGTTGCCAGCCCGATTCTCGTCCGCCTCCGCACTTCCACACCTCTGCACCTCCTACCAGTCTCAATGAACTTTTTTCTTTCCTTCTAGTTGGAGAACTTCCACTCAGCTAGCCTTCCTGTGGTTGTGGATGATATTTGTTTTGTCTTTTAGTTGTAGTTTTGATGTGGTTGTGAGAGGCAGCAAGTACAGCTGTTTACCTATGCCACCATCTTGGTTCTCTTCTGGTAGTAATATTTTTTCTGATGTCTTCTAGGGCAAGGGAAGCAAAAGAAGAAATAAAAAATGAAACTAATTCAACTAAATGGAACTGAAAAGTCGTTTGCACAGCAAAGGAAACCATCAACAAAAAGAAAAGACAATCTACTAAATGAGGAAAATATTCACCAATAATACATTGGTAAGGGGTTAAAATCCAAAAGTTATAAATAACTCATTGAACTCATCACCAAAATAACAAACAATCCAATTAAAAAGCCAGCAGATGACCTGCATAAACAGTTCTCCAAGGACATACAGATAGCCAATAGTTATGTAAAGATGCTCAATGTCACTAATCATCAGAGAAATGCAAATTGAAACCACAATGAGATATTACCTCACACCTGCCAGAATGGCTATCATTAATAAATCAACAAACAAAAAGTGTTGGCAAAGCCCTGGCTGATTTGGCTCAGTGGATAGAGCGTAGGACTATGGACTGAAGGGTCCTGGGTTTGATTCCAGTTAAGAGCACATGCCGGATTGCGGGCTCCATCCCCAGCAGGGGACGTGCAGGAGGCAGCTGATAGTTGATTCTCTCTCATCATTGATAATTCCATCTCTCTCCCTTTCCCTTCCTCTCTGAAATCAATTTAAGAAAAAGAAGGAGGAGGAGGAAGAGGAGTAGGAGAACGAGGAGGAGTGTTGGCGAGGATGTAGAGAAAAGGTAACCTTCATGTATTGTTGGTGGGAATGCATTTTGGTGAAGTCACTATTGAAAACTGTATGGAGGTTCCTCAAAAAATTAAAAATAAAACTGCCATACGACCCAGTAATTTCACTTCTGGATATCTATCCAAAGAAATTCAAAACACTAATTTGAAAGAATATATGTACCCCAATGTTCCTTGCAGCGTTATTTATAATAGCCAAGATATGGAAGCGACCCATGTGGATATCAATAGATGAGTGAATAAAAAAGCTGTGGTAATGGAATATTATTTGACCATAAAAAAAGAAAATTTTTGTCATTTGAGACAGCATGGATATCCCAAATATAAATTATGCTAAGTGAAATTATGTTAAGTGAAATAAGTCAGAGGAAGGCAAATACCATATGATTTCACTTACATGTAGAATATAAAGAACAAAATAAATGAACAAACAAAATAGAAACAGACATAGATACTGAGAACAGAATGATGGTTGCGAGAGGGATAGGAAGTTGGGGGACTGGGAGAAAAAAAATGAAAGAATTAAGAAGCACAAATCGCTAGTTACAAAATAGTCATGGTAATTAAAGTACAGCATAGAGATTATAGTCAATAATATTGTAATAATTATATATGGTGCCAGGTGGTTATTTGAAACATCAGGGAAATAACTTTTTAAAAATATATGATTGCCTAACCCCTTGAAACTTGTACACTTGAAACTAATCCAAAATAATATTGAATGTCAACTGTAGTTGAAAAGTAAAATTTTAGAATTCCACACTTTATAACACCTCCTAAAGAATTCAGCCACAAGGGCAATTCTACCTCAATATACAGTATTAAGAAAGTTCAAGCAATGCTCTATTCCACTTTGTTATTTAAGAAATTCAGCATATAAAGGGAAGAAAAGTCCTTTATTTTTTTTTCACATAATAAGTTATTCAACTTTTAATTTGCTGGGTACCTCTCTAAGTAAATAAATAGTAGTGATTCATTTCCATATCCTCAAAAGGTATAATTTTTATATTTTTTCCTATGATATACATTTCCCTTAGACCAAATATTTCTATTAATTTTTGTTTTTGGAACCAGAATAAACCCAAGCTTTAGGTAGTTTAGATTTGAGTAAATGAAAAATTGAAGAAGAGTCAAGTGATGATGGTCATACTGGTAATTGAGCCAGGGCAAACTATTATGTGAAAAAAATCAGAAGACGATAATTTAAGAAAAATATTTTCCTTTATACCTAGAGCTCAACTGTTGTTTTTTTTTACATAGTGGGGCGCTGAGGAACCTTGTTAATAATGCATTACTGAAAAACACTTACCCAATGTATAAAGAGCTAATATAACCTGAAATATATCTATTTGACAAATATCAGGGTTTCAAGATCTTTAAGCACTTTAAGCTTGGAAGGTTGACCTGTTAATGGGATCCAGTTGTGCTGGAGTCTGGCATACAACCTGGAGATACCATTGGATAGGCTGTGTAACTTTTTGAAATTAATACCAGGGTAGGAAAAGAGATACTAGAACATTATCAAATAATGTCAATATTTTCTGTGTCTAGGGTTTTTTCTTGCTAAATGCTAGTAATTGTTCTGAAAAGAGATTATGAAATGGACCTTAAAATAGTTTTCATGCTGATATTCACCTTTTTAGGGTGTGTGTGTGTGTGTGTGTGTGTGTTTAAACAAGAATCTGATTTCCATCTCCTTGGGCTTTTAAAAGCTGTCTCCATAGCAATTACCAATGAGAGAGGAGAATTTCACAGGTTTCTGTCTCAGTACACATGGCACAGTCATCTTTTTTTATGTACTTCTGTTTATTCCCTATACACCATTACTGGCTGCCTCCAATGCAATAGCCAATGGACTGTTGCATGTACATCACTCCTTCCTTTGTGTATGCTGTTCTGTGTGTGCCCTCATGTACCCAGTGGTATCATAAAGCATCTCAGAGCCATACTTTACAGTAGTTGCTTTTGTACCCTGGCAACCTCCTCTTCCTTCCATACCCTCAGTATAGTACCGATTACATTTGTCTTTCTTATAATCATACTGATTCAAAGTCGAAATATTTGACTCAAAATAAAGTTATGAACCACAGGGTAGAATGAACCCACACTATTATTACTCATTTCTTCAAATTATTTTAGAGAAAAGTTATATCTGCTTTCCCTAAACTCAATAATGAACTGCAGAAAATGCAAATTTGCTAATTTGGTACTGTGGGCCCTGGTTCTCATAAATAAAATTATCTTATCAATTATCCTTTGTAAAGTAAAGACCTTTTGTAAATAAGGGCCATGCTACCCATTCAAGGTGTGAAACATTTTTTAAGATTCCCTAACTCTAAACACAGGTGAAAAGAATCGGGAAAAGTTCACCTGGCCAGTGTTGCTCAGTGATTGAGTGTCAACCTATGAGCCAAGAGGTCATGGTTTGATTCCCAGTTAGGACACATGCCCAGGTTGCAGGCTTGATCCTCAGTAGGGGGCGTACAGGAGGCAGCTGATCAATGATTCTCTCTCATCATTGATCTTTCTATCTCTCTTCCTTTCCCTTCCTCTCTAAATCAATTAAAATATATTTTTAAAAAAAGAATTGCGAAAAGGAGAATGGAATAAATTAAATTCTAAAGTATATTTTAAAAATATTTAAGTTAAAAGATGCAAAAGACTTAAAGAGAATGGAAAAGTTGATTAACTCAGAAGTATAATGGCATTATATACAGTTAAAACACCAATATGAGATAAAACTAAAGAGAAGACTACTTTGGTATTTAGATGTTTTTATTATTTTGGTTATCTTTATTGAGATATTTTGAATAAAATCCACTCTATTATAATACTGCACTTGTAATTCCTATTTCAAACCCCAAAAACATCATTTAATTCACATCAATTTGGACTTTGAAACCCTAGTTTAAATTATTTGAATGTGACTACATCCAGTTATTTTCATCATTTAAAAAATTAACAACAAATATTACAACTGCATCTAATATGTTTCAAACTGGTGGTGATCAAATGGCAATAGGACTCTTGCAAAGAAATGTTCCCAAAATAACACTTTCCTGAGAGATGGGGGGGTTGTCACCCATTGTAAGGAAAATCTGATACTTGATTTTCACTGATTGGGTTTTCATAAGTGGTTTGCATGAGGGTCCTTCTTGAATGAAGGGTTGCCATTGTCTCTCCCCCTTAGGCAAGAGACATGGGCTGAAGATCAAGTACACAGGGAAGGTTAAAGAATCACATTCAATAATAAATCTTAGAGAGCAAGAGTCCAATGCTTCTTCCAATTACCACTCAGAAGTCAACAGCCACAGATAAGGAAAGATAATTGTGAGAAATGCTCACCTGTCCTAATTCAAATAACGGATTCGGAGACAGATGTATGGCAAAAACGAGACATTTAATATGTTCTCGAGAGCGGGTGTACAGGCACACTTGGGGCAGTGAACACAGTCCCTCCTCCTGTTCCTCACGGGCTGAATACTATGGGGCCACCTGTTTCCTCATACATCACCCAGGTCTTGCTGTCTCCCGTTGGGCCATTTAAAAAATTTGGGCTGATGCCTTTTCTAGTTGCCTCCATGTCCCCATGTCTAGCTGAGGCAGGTGTCTTGGGGGTTTCCACCGATATGCTGGCCCAGGCCCACAGTTCTTTGCTTTTACTAGTACATCCTCTTCCCTCCTTCCTACCTTCTCTTTGCCCTGGTGAAATTCAGCAACCATTTCCATCAAAAGCTGACCGTGCTGGAGATGGATCCCAGAGGCCCATTTCCTACAATAATCAAAAGAACATCATAAGATTATTTAAACTTTGTAATTTTCCCATGCATTTTGGTTTTATCATCTCAGAAGTCTTTGGAGAAAGCGAGAAAGCTTGAAGCTGTAAAGACTATCTACTTTTGCTAAAGTAGTAGTATTATTCTATCCAAAATTTTTATTAAGCAATGCTTGGGAATCCAGGTTGTTTGAAAACTTTCTGAAACTTTCTTTTTTAAAATATATTTTTATTGATTTCAGAGAGGGAGAGATAGAACATCAATGATAAGAGAGAATCATTAATCAGCTGCCTCCAGCACACCCCCCCCAACCCCCACTGGGGATTGAGCCCGAAACCCAGGCATGTGCCCCAACCACAGAATTGAACCATGACCTCCTGGTTCAAAGGTTGACAGTTAACCACTAAGCCACACCAGCTGGGCCTTTCTGAAGCTTTTTAGAAAGCCACTTCATATTTCTAATTCATAGTTCTATTTCAGCAATTTTTTACATTTCTCCCAATTTTTTTTCTTCCAATTTTATTTACCTCCTATTGCAATATCAAATGACTAGCAATGAACTATTTGCAGTACTTCTCTGGTTTTCTATTTGTCAAGTGTCATTTCACGTAATTGTCCAATATCAGCTTCTCTCAATTCACCCTGTCTTACCTACAGCCATTAGGTTCTATATCACTTTTATATGGAAATAAAATGCTTAGGACATTGTCTAACACATAGTAAGCACTCAATAAACTTGACCATTAATATTGAAAGGATCAAATGAACTTTTGTGGCATTTCAGGAGCTCTTACAGTGCGGCTTTCTTGGGGTTGTCACTGGGAGGTAAGAAATGAGGCTGCAGAAAAGGGTTGTCTTCACTTTGGAGGACATTTCAGCTTGTAAATAAAGGAGCATAAAGTCTTATTATTAATCATGATGGTGCCATAATAGTAAAATGAATAAAAATTATACCTTACTTATGAATCAGCAAGATTAAACTATCAATGTGAACATGAGGGAACCAGGGACAGAAGAGAATTTTAACCAAGTGAATTTTAGTGCTGAAAATGACTTTCCACTTGTTGCATATAACTTTAGGTTCAACCACAGTTAAAGGAAACAAATGGGAGTAAAAGTAGTTACATGATTAAAAACTGTACAATAAGTGGCCCTGGTCGGGTAGTTCAGTTGGTTAGATCATTGTCCTGATATGCTAAGGTTGCAGGTTCAATCTCTGATGAGGGCAAATACAAGTATCAACCAATGAATGCATAAACAAGTGGAACAACGCATCAGTGTTTCTCTCCCCCGACCCCTCTAAAATCAATGAATACAATAAAATAAAAACTGTACAATAAGAAAAGAATACTTTTTAACACTAGAAAAATATACCATGAACTGCGTGAGTTAAAACAACATAAATGTATTCCTCACAGTTCTGGAGGCTGGGAAGTCAAAGATCAAGGTGCTGGCAGATTTGGTGTCTAGCGATGGCCTGCTTCCTGGTTCATAGATAGCCTTCTTCTTTGGGTAACCTGACAAGGGGGGAGGGGACATGTGGGAAGTAATATGGGGTCCCTTTTATAATTCTATTCATGACCTAATCACCTCTCCAAAGTCCCATCTACAAATATTATTACATTGGAGATAAGGTTACAACATATGAATTTGTGGGGACACAAACATTCCGTCTATAAAAATAGCATTAACAAAATGTATTTCCATCCAGCAGAATTCAATAAACTGCTTCTCAAGCCTTATCCTGGGCAGTAGACAAATGGTTGTGTGTTAGGCTATGGAGGGAGGTGGGTGTGGGTGTGGGGGGGTGCTGTCATCATTGTAGTCGGGGAGATGGAGGAGGGAGCCTTCAACCAAAGTTAATTTAGGCCATTACATATAACTCAATTGCCATGCTAATACTTGCTCTAGTATTTGAAGTAAAAAGAAGGCAGGAGAGAAAAGAAGAGAAGAATGTGAAGTGAACAAAAGGAGATTATATTTTCTCACTGGGTACTTTTTTTTGGTAACCCACAGTATTTGTGGTGTCTGCCACCTTCCTTTATGACCCATTGGTACTTCTGGAATCCTTTTGTAGTTCCCAGACTTACATATTTTCTACTGTACCAATTCCTCCACAGTTCAACTTTTTGTCACCTTGTACTTATAAAATGATATGTTTTTACCTCTTTTCAGCAAGCCTACTTCTGGCTGGCTGTTATGAGGACATAAAATTAAACTAAAATTTACTATTGTGTGAATAGTGGATGGTACTTTACTCTCTCAAGAGATATTTTGTATTTTAAAGAAACCAAAGGATAATCTTTTTGGTAAAATTTTATCATATAATAACTGAAGTGCAAAAACCCTAAACAAACCAGGAAATCTTTGGGGCTTGCAGGACAATACTTAAGCAAGAAGCTCTGTTTAGGAATCTGGATTCAGGGTCTGTTCACAACTTTTCCTATTCACTTTTCTGAACATCCAGATTTTCTAAAGATATCCACCTACCTGTACTCCTCCTTTTCTGCACACCACAATAGCCCACCTGGCAATAGTTCTAGAACTTGTGTGTGTGTGTGTTGGGAGGGGGGGTTGGGGGGAGTCCAAATGATGGGAGAAGGGGCAGAGATAGGAGTCAGGAAAACAGGAATTTGTGAATCATTAGTAAATGTTGTTTCTCTAAGTCAGAAATTGCTTGAACTGAAAAGCAGCATTATTTGACATCTGGTCAGAAGTTTCAATAGTTAATTTTTTAAATTATAAATATAACATATGACCATTGTAACCAATTTAAACGAAGAAATTTAAAAAGGAAATACATGATATAAAACATAATTCTTCTCTTTCCCCACTGTTAGAGGATATCAGTTTGGGGTATATATTTTCATACTTTACCATGTTCAGCTAATTTTGGCTCTGCATAATCCTGACATTTAGCTTTTCTAGCATTTTCATAGGCTGTCTTGTGCAAAAAGGTAGGTCAGATTTATATCTGGGATATGGCACATAATATTTAATAAAGGGCATAGTGCTGTAAAACTGAAGGTTTTCCATATTATTTTTTTAAAAGTTAGCTATTGAACATTTAGTTCTTTGTACCCATATAATGGTTTATCATCTTTCACAAAATTGTTGCTTTTATACATGGCTATGCCTAAGTTACTCAGTTATATGTTCCTGTTTTATTCTTATGTCATTTTAACTTTAGGCCTCCCTTCATGTCCCTTTTCTTTGCATTCTGTTTATTTGTGGATATATTTGAATTGGAGAAGTAGAATACTGGTTAAAGCACAAGACCCAAAACCAACAAAAAATATCCTCAAATTCAGGAAGTTTTCTATTCTTCTCCCTGTATTGATTAGTGATTAAATAACATTTCAGTTTTTTAAAAATCTATAATTAAGAATAAATTTTTGGACAAATTTGCTGTTTGGTATACATTTTAGAATAAGCCCTTCTATTTTAGATCTGTAATTGTCTGCCTTCTGTTTTCTTTTCTCCAAATAGAATAATTCAAGTAATTTCCATGCCAGTTTTCTGTCACCTTTGGTAATTGTTAGTTTCAAGTGTGTTCAGGTAAAAACTATTTTTTTATTTTATTTTTTTAATTAAATCTTTATTGTTCAGATTATTACAGTTATTCCTCTAAAACTATTTTTTTATATGTGGAATTTTGCTTGAGAATAGAATCTGCTTTTGTTTTTTTATTTACATCACACTTTTGAGGTGTTCTCCTTTAAAAAACAAATTTACTTGAATTGTATTGATTGTGCAACTGCTCTAGACTTCAGATACTATTTTAAAAATCTAGGACTGGCAGATACCAATGAAAATCAGTTATAGGTGTAGAATATTCAATGGTAATGCTGGAAAAGAAATGTGTAGGCTCTGGGAATGTTAGCATACATTAAACTCGATGTGAGTCAGCCATGAAACACTGTTACTGAAAAAGAGAAGGCATAAGTGAGACAATTATCTATGCAAATTTGACAAGTATATGTTGAATTTATTATTTTATTTTAAAGGATTAAATAAGCAATATAGTATTAAACTAGGAAATCAAAGCCTGTTCAATTATATTTTAAACCCAGAGACATATGAACTCTGTAGAAGCCTGAAGGACCAGACCCATGTGGAGACAAGGCAACATTGAATGGGAAAACATTTTTTATCATAAATCATAATTGTGTAAAATCTTTACTGAACTCTAAACTCTATGTTAGCATCTATGGTTTAAGAGCAATGTACTGCCGAGGCCGGTTTGGCTCAGTGGATAGAGCGTCGGCCTGCGGACTGAAGGGTCTCGGGTTCGATTCCGGTCAAGGGCATGTACCTGGGTTGTGGACACATCCCCAGTGGGGGGTGTGCAGGAGGCGGCTGATCGATGTTTCTCATCGATGTTTCTAACTCTCTATCCCTCTCCCTTCCTCTCTGTAAAAAATCAATAAAATGTATTAAAAAAAAAAGAGCAATGTACTATTTATTAACCCCCACTCCCTTTTATTCCAGATATCTGTTTCAAAGGCTGAAGCAGGGAAATGCTATGTGCTTATCATTGAGATGTCTCTATCCAGCTCTCTCTGCATAATGCTAATTCAATATTATGTTTTCCCAAACACTAGAGTTAGGCTGGCTTCCATCGTAATTATCAGTGTGGTGGCAAGTTTCTTTCTTCTCTCTGTGCCTTTATAGGCATTTCAGTGAAAGGCTTCATGTAGGGCTGCCAAAGAAACGCTTGGAGAACCATGTCAGTGCCCTATACTTAGCATGGGCTTAGTAAATAGCTATTGTATGAAAAACTGCATTAGCAAAGTCTAAAGAACAAAGACAGCTCTTTGCTAGCAGAGCAGGCAGCTAATCACTTAACACAACTTAAAGGCACTAAAAAGACTGTCTGTTCTTTTTTTTTTTTTTTGCAGTTAAGTATCCTGTTCATAAATTATTATTTATTTAATTTAAAAAAGAATAAAATTCTGAGAGCTTATTGTCTTAGCTCAGGATGCTATAAAAACGCAAACTGGTTGGCTTAAACAACTGAAATCAATCTCTCATGGTTCTGGAGACTGGGAAGTTCAAGGTCAAGGTCCCAGCTTCTCAGTGAGAACTCACTTCCTCAAGACTGTCTGTTCTTTTAATTTGGCAAATATAATACAGTGCCTGGGATGTTCACCTTAGATTTAAGAATACTTTATGTTTGAGCATTGAATGCTATTCTCAAAGAGAAATTATTCTGGAGATAAATCATAACCAACAATCAAAACCTAGTGTAAACCAGTATGGCAGTTCAGCTAGCTTGTCATCAGTCTGAGAGAGTGCAGAAAAAGCTTTTGATTTCAGAGGGATGAGAAAGGGAGGCAGCAAAGGTTAAGAACCTGGCGTGTTTGTATTCAGAGCATATGGAGTTGTGAGGAGGTCCTTCTGAAAGTGGGGCCCACACAAAGAAGGTGTGAGTGGTGTATGAGTCTTCTGAAGAGAAATTTGACCTCCTTTACTGTTTAGCCCATCTTTGATTAAAGGGAAACAGCCTTACTTACTACCTTGGTTTTCTCTTTATGGCCAGGAGGGCAAAAAAGGAAAACAAACCAATAAAAACCTTACTTCTAACTGGCTGTCTTGTTGAATTCTCTAGAGAAGGGCTGAACTGTCAGTGGTTGCCACTGGGGCCTTGAGTAAAAATCATTCCCTCAATCTTGGTTTTTGTATTCATGAAACTTTTCCCTCTAGATTCTGGAGAAAAGGAAGGGAATTTGTAAAAAGCGGGGGGAGGGGGAGAGGTTGAGTGGGGAGAGTGAAGAAGAGTGCTGGGGCAAATAATCACTCATATATAATCATGGGGCCTGCTTCTTACAATTGTCCTCCACCTTGTGTTCTCAGTGGTTTTCAATGCTGAGTACTATGTTCTGTGTGCTCCCTCAGACTGGCAGACAAAATTACTAGGCTGGTAAACAGAAATCGAGCCCTCCTCTTCCATTGGTAAAATGTTCTTTCTTCATAGAAATACTCCGCTTGCTCATGTCTCCAGTGCAGAGTCTGGGAATAAATTTAGTAGAAACAGAGTTGTAACATTTTAAGGCTACACTGAATTTTCCATGTAAATGATATAAATACATCTATAGCTCTATACTTTTATTATATTTTTATTATACATTTTAGGGGATAATAAACCAAAGAATAATAATTAGCAAACTGGTACAGAATTCTTTATTTTAAGAAGTTAAATTTTATAAAGCAAATGATTTTATTTTAAATTATGGTAAAATACATATAATATAAGATTTATTTTACTTAAATTTATCAATTTAAATATATTTTTTAGAGAAATTTTATATTCACAGCAACATTGAGATGAGGGTACAGAAATATCCCCATACCCCTACCCCTACACATGCCTAGCCTCTTCCAATAATATCAACATTCCCCCTCCTACCCCAGTGTGGTACATTTGTTGTAATTGATGAATCTACACAGATACATTATTATCATTCAAAGTTCATAAATTATATTAGGATTTTCTCTTGATGTTGTACATTCTAACTTATAATATCATTTATAATGACATTTATCACATTTATAGTATCACACCGAATAGTTCCATTGCCATAAAAAATCCTTTGTGTTTCACCTACTCCTCTCTCCCACCCCCTAGTTTCTGGAAACCACTGATCTTTTTATTGTCTCTATAGTTTTTGCCTTTTCCAGAATGTCAGATAGTTGAAATCATACAGTATGTAGCCTTTTCAGACTGGCTTCTTTCACATAATAATATGCATTTCGTGGTTTGATAGCTCATTTCTTTTGCACTGTGAGAAATAAGGCGAGCCCCCAAATTCAGGGGTCCTGGTAGAACACAAACATACTCAGGAGTCTGGCAGCAAGGCAAACATCTTTACTTCTACGTAGAAGGGTGCACAGCACATGGTCTGGAAGCACATGCACACTGAGCAGGTGGTCTGCTGGGGTTTACAATCCCTGATGCATGTGACCTGTCCCTCACTCTTGATTGGAGCTCAGATGCACATTCTTTAGCGATTGGCTAATTCAAAGGGTGGGGTTGGCCTTTGCCTTTTCAAGATGGCAGCCTCCAGGGGAGCTGCAAGCCATGCAGCCAACATGGCGGCTGCCAAGTCACGTGAGTGAAGATGGCGGCTGTCTACACTGTTCTTTGACAGAAAAGATGACTTGTTTATTCTTTCAGCACTAAAAAAAATTCCATTATCTGGGAGTACCATCGTTTACCCATCCACTATTGAAGAACATCTTGTTTGCTTTCAGGTTTTCAAAATTATAAATAAAGCTGGTATAAACATCTGTGTTCAGATTTTGGTGTGGATATAAGTTTTTCAGTTCCTTTGAGTAAGGACTTTAACTGCTGGGTCTATAAAGTAAGAGAATGTTCATTTTGTAAGAAACCTCCAGCTGTACCACTTTTATTCCCACCAGCAGTGAATGAGAGTTCCTGTTGTTCTACATCCTCGGCAGCCTCTAGTGCTGTCGTGTTCTGGAGATGGGCCATTCTAGTAAGTGTGTAGTGCTATCTCATTGTTTTAATTTCTTAACCGTTTTTCAGTGTACAGTTCAGTAGTGTTAAGTGTATTCACATTGTTGTGCAACCATCTCCAGAACTTCTTCATCTTGCAAAACTGAAACCCTTTCCCCATTGAACAACAACTCTCCACCTCCTTCCTTTAGCATCTGGCAATAATTATTCTACTTTCTGTTGTAATGAGTTTGATTGCTCTTGATACTTCATACAAATAAAAGTATACAACATTTGTATTTTTGTGACTGGCTTATTTCACTTAGTATAATGTCCTCAAGGTTAATTAATGTGCAGCATGTATTAAAATTTTCTTCCTTTTAAAGGCTGAATAATATTTCATTATAAGTACCACAGTTTGTTTATTCATCCATGGACCTTGGGTTGTTTCCATCTTTTGTCTTTTATAAATGATGTTTTTATGTATATGAATGTACAAATAGAACTTTGAAATACTGCTTTTGATTCTTTTGGGTATACGTCTAGTAGTATTGCTGGATCGGATGGTAATTCTATTTATATTTTTTTGAGGAACTGCCATATTGTTTTCCATAGTGTCTGCACCATTTTACATTCTCATCAACAGTGTACAAGGGTTTCTATTTTCCACAACCTTGCCAACACTTGTCATTTTTTTAATAGCAGCCATGGCAACTTACTTTTTAAAAAATCACTTATACTAATCTATCATCTTTCCTTTAAAGTGTGCAAATTGCAGTTCAAAGGAGAAGTGATTGCTTTAATAGCAACTAAAGGACTGAAACCCAGGTTTTCAGAATCCAAGTACAAAGCTCTTTGTACTACAACAGGCTCTTCACAACCTATCAGACAAAACTATTAGAAACAGCAATCAAAATGATCTTAAAATAAGAGAGCTCATTAGTGTAGGTAGCTAGTTAAGGAAGAGAGAAAATGGAAGCAGACATTAAGCCGATTCACTAGGAAGCCACAGTGTTCACAGGCTCCCCAGGGACAGACACATCCTCCGCTAAGGGTACTTAACCCCCAAAGGGAGCAAGCAGAATCAGCTACCTGCCGTTAGCCGAGATTACCAAGGGAGAGATAAAACACGGGGGAGATTCCTTTGCTAGGCACATGTACAGTAGAAGCCAAGACAGTGGAGGTAAGTGCATGCGCAGTAGAAACCAGATGATGCAGCAAAACTTGGGGTCTTGCACACTTGAAGCCAAAATGGTGACATAAAGGGGCAGAGTCTAGCTTGGAAACATTTTGGAAAAGAATGAGATTGGATAATAGCATGAAACCCTAGAAGGTCCAGGGAAAGGATTGATTAGGGGGAGGGTCCAGGACAAGCCCAGGAAAACCCAGGAATCATGTTGGGTAGTTTGAAAGAAAGGCTGCTCATTCCCTAAAACCAAGAAAATATATGAAGGATTATCAAGGATCTTGGAGCAGTTGCTACTAGAGCCTGCTTCCCCTCAGTATCCCAGAGGGTGTATTTCCCTTCACCCCAATAAATCTTGTCACTCTGCTTAAACTTCTCCCACGCATGTGCCCTTTGAAATTCCTTTCTTGCAACACTGCAAAAACCCATTTTCACCGGCAACAAGATGAAGCACTGGAAGCTTGATGAAGGAGGTTTCTACTCTTTAGTGTTTTGTTTGGATCTGCAAAGATAAGAATCTGTTGTTAATATTGTTGAGAGGAGGAAATCAGTTTTGTTTTGTTTTTAATATGTTTTTATTGATTTCAGAGAAGGGAGAGGGAGAGAGACAGAAACATGAATGATGAAAGAGAATCACTAATCAGCAACCCCTTGCAGGCCCCACACTGGGGATCAAGCCCACAACCTGGGCACGTGCCCCAACTGGAAATGGAACCATGACCTCCTGGTTCATAGGTCAATGTTCAACCACTGAGCCATGCTGGCCGGGTAGAAATCAGTTTTTTTTTTCTTTAAAACAACTACAACAATAAAGTTTGACCTTTATTAATATGCATACATTAGCATTATCTGATTTACCGAGGTGTTAGGTAAGGTACTTGAATAGCCAGGAGAATAATCTGAGATCATTATGAAACTGGAGACATCTTCTGTTCCTCTCTGAGGATTTTCAAATAAACATTAATTATAACAGCACCAATTTAGGGTGGATGAATACAGAATTTCAGCAACCCTGTCATTACACATAATTATTTCATGAAATACAGAAATAAAGTAATTTTTTATAGCTTCTTGAAGATACATTTTTGGTGTGTGTGAGAAAAAACATACAACTACATTCATTATGTAATTCTCAGGTATACTTCTACAGCATAGAATTATATCTATAGTTTCACATATCACTTTGTTTATATCATTTGCATGAGTGTCCTAGACTTGTCCTGGCACATAATGGTTAATCTTCCTGGCTTTATATTTTGAGTACAATGTGAGAGAAACTGCTAAATGTTTACCTGATGATAGGCTTTCTCTTTTTAATTACAGAGGTAAATAAGATGATATAAGTGTAATGCAGGCCTCAGTACTTCAACATCCTAGAGTTTCTTTGTGCTTATCTTGCTTGGTATGCAAGTTAATTTTAAGCATCCTGAAGAACCACTGATCATAGAAAATATAAAAATAACACTGTGAGAAGATTGTGCTGAGTAAACAGCCACAGATCAATGAGAGTCATGTTCAATTCATACTTAATGCCTCTTCACAATATTACCTCAATTTTGTGAATGACAAATGTGAAGAAGAGAGAAGTCAGGAGAAGACAATGCCAAACAAATTCTAGATACCATTAATCAATGAATTCATTCATATAACTAATATTTATGAAGTGCCCATTATGTGCCAAGATTAGTATAGGACATTCTAGTACACTCATAGAAGTAGTATAAAGATGAAAAGACACCCTTCATGTTTTAAAAGACATTAAAAATAATCTCTATGATGCAGTAACTCTCAAATTTTAGCATGTATTGGATTCAAAATAGAGGGTTTATTAAAAAAACAAATTGCTGGAACCCACCCCAACAGTTTCTGATTCAGTAGGATGGGTGTAGGTGGGAGGAGCAAACATTTGCATTTCTAAAACATTCCCAGAGGATGTTGATGCTATTGGACCAAATTTTGAGAACTACAATTATAAGGGAACTTTCCTAGCAGCAAAAGGAGAGCCTAAAGTTTAGAGATCTTAACTTGTAATAGCCTTTTTCCTTATATGTGAAAAAATATTGAAGTTTAGACAGTCAGCTGAGGCTGTACAATTAACATAAGCCCTAAAAGGAATGTAATAATTAGGCTTCTGATATATATAAATTAAATGTAGAAATAAAGAAATGGGTCTTTATGAAACCATGAAACCATTTTGGAGATTATGAATATTTAGTATACTGTCCACAAAAAGCAACACCTGGTAAGGAAAGTGAGACACAAGTAAAACTTTCAGTGAAAAAAGAAACATTTCAGATTAAAAATATATGTAAAAAAAGCCAAAGGCTCATGCACAGATGAAACTGTTATCGGAGAATTGCACAGGTGGAATTTCTCCTTTGCTAGTGGAAGGGGGGTTGTTACAATATCTTGAGAAAAAGAATTTTGTAAGACTCACACAGGAGAATGGCTGATTTTTATTTGCATAGAATTATATCCCTCAGGTTGCAAAGTCCCATTTCCCTCAAACCAGTCCTGGAAAACGTGCAGCTGGGATCCAGCAGAGCTAGAAGCAAAGCCAGTGTCCAGAGTTTCTATTTCATGGTAGAGTTGAGTCCGGCACAGCATCAGGCTAATCCCAATCCATCAGTCCATTGTGTGTGGGGTCCATGTGGCAGTGGGCCATGTGGGTGTGTCGAGTGTGAGAGCACACCCCTGCAACACTAGTCCCAAGAGAGCAAGAGGGTCAAGAGAGAGAACCCCCTTTGTTCAGGAGCTAATGTATCTCAGGTTTTGCACCCTTGCAGTGCCCACACCTATTCTGGCCAATGACCTGCTCCCCGTTGTGACTGACAGATAATTACCTTCCCTATGTCATTGAGACCTTACTGGGCATGCATCTATTCTTTCTTTGTCCAATTCCTCTCCCCAGGGTTCTGCAGGGAACAGACCTGGAGAGTGTTAAACTGCAGCTTTCTGGCAAAGCTGTACAAATGAGATGCCTATATTATCAGCCTTCACTTTGCTCCTTTCTTGTTAATTAATCAATAACTGGGTTAATTACAATGGCATTGAAACCACATAAATATTAGAGAAATAATAAAAGAAAAAATAATGATTATTCTGTTACATTAAAAATAATATAACACACCATGATCAAGTTGGATTTATTCCAGGGATGCAAGGTTGGCACAATATCTGCCAATCAATAAACGTGATACACCACATAAACGAAATGAAGGATAAAAACCACATGATCATATCAATAGATGCAAAAATATTTGGTACAAACCAGCACACATGTATGATAAAAACTCTCAGCAACGTGGGGATAGAGGGAACATGCCTCCATGTAATGATGGCCACGCATGACAAACCCACAGCCAACATCACACTCATTGGGTAAAAATTAAAAATGTTTCCTTTAAGATCAGTAACAAGATAGGGATGTCTGCTTTCTTTATCCTGATTCAACATAATACTGGAAGTCCTGGACACAGCAATCGGACAAGAGGAAGAAGTAAAAGGCATCCAAATTGGAAAGGAAGAAGTAAAACTGTCATTTTCACAGATGACATGGTATTGTACATAGAAAACCCTAGAGACTCAACCAAAAAGCTACTAGATCTAATAAATGAATTTGAAAATACAGCAGGATATAAAATTAATACTCAGAATTTGGTGGCATTCTTATACACCAATAATAAACCATCAAAAAGAGAAACTAAGAAAATGATCCATTTACTATTGCAACAACCAAAAAAAATAAGGTACCTAGTGTTACTGGACGGGCCAGCCTGGAGCAGATCTGCCTCAGGCCAGCCTGTGTGTGTGGGTCCTTGACTTTGCGCAGGAAAGATTTCACAACACGAGTGTGGATGGGTTTGAGAGCGTGTTTATTAAAGCTGGGACAGTGGAACAAAGGAACAAATTAGGGTAGAAGAAACAACAGGGGTGAGCACAGGCGGTGCTGTGCTTTGGCCTCTAGAAATGTTATTGGAAAGAAGTGAGCCTGGGCGGGGCTGTTGTTAGCTCACTGGGAAGTCAGGGAAAAAGGGGGCCTTGGAGACAGGATCAGCGGGTGAGCCCGGGTCCACCTGCTGCTGCCCACTGCTACCCCTGGTTGCAAGTCCCATGGGGACCCTTAGAAATAGAAAGTTCATGCCTGGGAAGGGGAGTGGGCGTACTCCAAAGCGAGCCCGCATTGAGTCTTTGATCTGAGGGCTTTTTATCCTTTTTTTT
>NW_005355923.1:1287326-1313926 GCF_000412655.1 Myotis brandtii | reverse complement strand
GTAATTCTATTTATATTTTTTTGAGGAACTGCCATATTGTTTTCCATAGTGTCTGCACCATTTTACATTCTCATCAACAGTGTACAAGGGTTTCTATTTTCCACAACCTTGCCAACACTTGTCATTTTTTTAATAGCAGCCATGGCAACTTACTTTTTAAAAAATCACTTATACTAATCTATCATCTTTCCTTTAAAGTGTGCAAATTGCAGTTCAAAGGAGAAGTGATTGCTTTAATAGCAACTAAAGGACTGAAACCCAGGTTTTCAGAATCCAAGTACAAAGCTCTTTGTACTACAACAGGCTCTTCACAACCTATCAGACAAAACTATTAGAAACAGCAATCAAAATCATCTTAAAATAAGAGAGCTCATTAGTGTAGGTAGCTAGTTAAGGAAGAGAGAAAATGGAAGCAGACATTAAGCCGATTCACTAGGAAGCCACAGTGTTCACAGGCTCCCCAGGGACAGACACATCCTCCGCTAAGGGTACTTAACCCCCAAAGGAGCAAGCAGAATCAGCTACCTGCCGTTAGCCGAGATTACCAAGGGAGAGATAAAACACGGGGGAGATTCCTTTGCTAGGCACATGTACAGTAGAAGCCAAGACAGTGGAGGTAAGTGCATGCGCAGTAGAAACCAGATGATGCAGCAAAACTTGGGGTCTTGCACACTTGAAGCCAAAATGGTGACATAAAGGGGCAGAGTCTAGCTTGGAAACATTTTGGAAAAGAATGAGATTGGATAATAGCATGAAACCCTAGAAGGTCCAGGGAAAGGATTGATTAGGGGGAGGGTCCAGGACAAGCCCAGGAAAACCCAGGAATCATGTTGGGTAGTTTGAAAGAAAGGCTGCTCATTCCCTAAAACCAAGAAAATATATGAAGGATTATCAAGGATCTTGGAGCAGTTGCTACTAGAGCCTGCTTCCCCTCAGTATCCCAGAGGGTGTATTTCCCTTCACCCCAATAAATCTTGTCACTCTGCTTAAACTTCTCCCACGCATGTGCCCTTTGAAATTCCTTTCTTGCAACACTGCAAAAACCCATTTTCACCGGCAACAAGATGAAGCACTGGAAGCTTGATGAAGGAGGTTTCTACTCTTTAGTGTTTTGTTTGGATCTGCAAAGATAAGAATCTGTTGTTAATATTGTTGAGAGGAGGAAATCAGTTTTGTTTTGTTTTTAATATGTTTTTATTGATTTCAGAGAAGGGAGAGGGAGAGAGACAGAAACATGAATGATGAAAGAGAATCACTAATCAGCAACCCCTTGCAGGCCCCACACTGGGGATCAAGCCCACAACCTGGGCACGTGCCCCAACTGGAAATGGAACCATGACCTCCTGGTTCATAGGTCAATGTTCAACCACTGAGCCATGCTGGCCGGGTAGAAATCAGTTTTTTTTTTCTTTAAAACAACTACAACAATAAAGTTTGACCTTTATTAATATGCATACATTAGCATTATCTGATTTACCGAGGTGTTAGGTAAGGTACTTGAATAGCCAGGAGAATAATCTGAGATCATTATGAAACTGGAGACATCTTCTGTTCCTCTCTGAGGATTTTCAAATAAACATTAATTATAACAGCACCAATTTAGGGTGGATGAATACAGAATTTCAGCAACCCTGTCATTACACATAATTATTTCATGAAATACAGAAATAAAGTAATTTTTTATAGCTTCTTGAAGATACATTTTTGGTGTGTGTGAGAAAAAACATACAACTACATTCATTATGTAATTCTCAGGTATACTTCTACAGCATAGAATTATATCTATAGTTTCACATATCACTTTGTTTATATCATTTGCATGAGTGTCCTAGACTTGTCCTGGCACATAATGGTTAATCTTCCTGGCTTTATATTTTGAGTACAATGTGAGAGAAACTGCTAAATGTTTACCTGATGATAGGCTTTCTCTTTTTAATTACAGAGGTAAATAAGATGATATAAGTGTAATGCAGGCCTCAGTACTTCAACATCCTAGAGTTTCTTTGTGCTTCTCTTGCTTGGTATGCAAGTTAATTTTAAGCATCCTGAAAAACCACTGATCATAGAAAATATAAAAATAACACTGTGAGAAGATTGTGCTGAGTAAACAGCCACAGATCAATGAGAGTCATGTTCAATTCATACTTAATGCCTTTTCACAATATTACCTCAATTTTGTGAATGACAAATGTGAAGAAGAGAGAAGTCAGGAGAAGACAATGCCAAACAAATTCTAGATACCATTAATCAATGAATTCATTCATATAAGTAATATTTATGAAGTGCCCATTATGTGCCAAGATTAGTATAGGACATTCTAGTACACTCATAGAAGTAGTATAAAGATGAAAAGACACCCTTCATGTTTTAAAAGACATTAAAAATAATCTCTATGATGCAATAACTCTCAAATTTTAGCATGTATTGGATTCAAAATAGAGGGTTTATTAAAAAAACAAATTGCTGGAACCCACCCCAACAGTTTCTGATTCAGTAGGATGGGTGTAGGTGGGAGGAGCAAACATTTGCATTTCTAAAACATTCCCTGAGGATGTTGATGCTATTGGACCAAATTTTGAGAACTACAATTATAAGGGAACTTTCCTAGCAGCAAAAGGAGAGCCTAAAGTTTAGAGATCTTAACTTGTAATAGCCTTTTTCCTTATATGTGAAAAAATATTGAAGTTTAGACAGTCAGCTGAGGCTGTACAATTAACATAAGCCCTAAAAGGAATGTAATAATTAGGCTTCTGATATATATAAATTAAATGTAGAAATAAAGAAATGGGTCTTTATGAAACCATGAAACCATTTTGGAGATTATGAATATTTAGTATACTGTCCACAAAAAGCAACACCTGGTAAGGAAAGTGAGACACAAGTAAAACTTTCAGTGAAAAAAGAAACATTTCAGATTAAAAATATATGTAAAAAGAGCCAAAGGCTCATGCACAGATGAAACTGTTATCGGAGAATTGCACAGGTGGAATTTCTCCTTTGCTAGTGGAAGGGGGGTTGTTACAATATCTTGAGAAAAAGAATTTTGTAAGACTCACACAGGAGAATGGCTGATTTTTATTTGCATAGAATTATATCCCTCGGGTTGCAAAGTCCCATTTCCCTCAAACCAGTCCTGGAAAATGTGGAGCTGGGATCCAGCAGAGCTAGAAGCAAAGCCAGTGTCCAGAGTTTCTATTCCATGGTAGAGTTGAGTCCGGCACAGCATCAGGCTAATCCCAATCCATCAGTCCATTGTGTGTGGGGTCCATGTGGCAGTGGGCCATGTGGGTGTGTCGAGTGTGAGAGCACACCCCTGCAACACTAGTCCCAAGAGAGCAAGAGGGTCAAGAGAGAGAACCCCCTTTGTTCAGGAGCTAATGTATCTCAGGTTTTGCGCCCTTGCAGTGCCCACACCTATTCTGGCCAATGACCTGCTCCCCGTTGTGACTGACAGATAATTACCTTCCCTATGTCATTGAGACCTTATGGGGCATGCATCTATTCTTTCTTTGTCCAATTCCTCTCCCCAGGGTTCTGCAGGGAACAGACCTGGAGAGTGTTAAACTGCAGCTTTCTGGCAAAGCTGTACAAATGAGATGCCTATATTATCGGCCTTCACTTTGCTCCTTTCTTGTTAATTAATCAATAACTGGGTTAATTACAATGGCATTGAAACCACATAAATATTAGAGAAATAATAAAAGAAAAAATAATGATTATTCTGTTACATTAAAAATAATATAACACACCATGATCAAGTTGGATTTATTCCAGGGATGCAAGGTTGGCACAATATCTGCCAATCAATAAACGTACAACACCACATAAACGAAATGAAGGATAAAAACCACATGATCATATCAATAGATGCAAAAATATTTGGTACAAACCAGCACAGTATGATAAAAAAAACTCTCAGCAACGTGGGGATAGAGGGAACATGCCTCCATGTAATGATGGCCATGCATGACAAACCCACAGCCAACATCACACTCATTGGGTAAAAATTAAAAATGTTTCCTTTAAGATCAGTAACAAGACAGGGATGTCTGCTTTCATTATCCTGATTCAACATAATACTGGAAGTCCTGGACACATCAATCGGACAAGAGGAAGAAATAAAAGGCATCCAAATTGGAAAGGAGGAGGTAAAACTGTCATTTTCGCAGATGACATGGTATTGTACATAGAAAACCCTAGAGACTCAACCAAAAAGCTACTAGATCTAATAAATGAATTTGAAAATACAGCAGGTTATAAAATTAATATTCAGAATTTGGTGGCATTCTTATACATCAATAATAAACCATCAAAAAGAGAAACTAAGAAAAGGATCCATTTACTATTGCAACAACCAAAAAAAATAAGGTACCTAGTGTTACTGGACGGGCCAGCCTGGAGCAGATCTGCCTCAGGCCAGCCTGTGTGTGTGGGTCCTTGACTTTGCGCAGGAAAGATTTCACAACACGAGTGTGGATGGGTTTGAGAGCGTGTTTATTAAAGCTGGGATAGTGGAACAAAGGAACAAATTAGGGTAGAAGAAACAACAGGGGTGAGCACAGGCGGTGCTGTGCTTTGGCCTCTAGAAATGTTATTGGAAAGAAGTGAGCCTGGGCGGGGCTGTTGTTAGCTCACTGGGAAGTCAGGGAAAAAGGGGGCCTTGGAGACAGGATCAGCGGGTGAGCCCGGGTCCACCTGCTGCTGCCCACTGCTACCCCTGGTTGCAAGTCCCATGGGGACCCTTAGAAATAGAAAGTTCATGCCTGGGAAGGGGAGTGGGCGTACTCCAAAGCGAGCCCGCATTGAGTCTTTGCTCTGAGGGTTTTTTATCCTTTTTTTTCTCTGCAGGCAAGAATCTTAGGGAAGGTTTTGGTAGAATATTCATTAGGTGCATTTTTAATATGCTGATGCATTGAAATGAGTGTATAGGCAAGTTTTGAATTATTCTTTGGATTGTTTTACTGTTATCTTAGGTCTGTCTGGCTTTAATGGGTTTTTGTTATTTGTTCCCCGACTTCATCTGTCCTTGGGTTTAGCTGGCACAAATGACATGAATTGAGTCTTTGTTCTCTATTTTTCCCAGGCCAGGATGATTCAAGCTATGCATTTTCTGGTTAGAGAGAAGGTATAAAACTTGTTCTCAAATGTCCTTGGTTAGGGAAGATAAGGTCTTGCAATTCACAAGCTGGCTGTAAGTTGCCCAACTGTTTGGCCTTGTTGAATTTTCTTGTCTCAGCTTCCCCATCCCATTTGCCTAGGAATTTTCCTAGCTTCTATCTTGCCACGCCTAGGAACAAATTTAACCAAAGAGGTAAAAGACCTGTACTCAGAAAACTACAGGACATTGAAGAAAGAAATTGAGGAAGGTACAAATAAGTGGAAGCATATACTATGTCCATAGATTGGAAGAATTAACATAATTAAAATGTATATACTACACAAAGCAACCTATAGATTCAACACAATTCCTATTAAAATACCAATGGCATACTTCAGATCTAGAAAAAATATTCCAAAGCTTTATATGGAAATAAAAAAGACCTTAAATATCCTCATCAATTTTGAGAAAGAAGAACAAAGTTGGAGCTATCACAATACCTGATATCAACCTATACTACAAGGCCGTTTTAATCAAATAACCTGGTACTGTCATAGAACAGGCACATAGAACAATGGAACAGACAGAGAGCCCAGAAACATACCCATGCCTTTATGGTCAATTAATATTTGATGAAGGAGGAAGAACATACAATGGAGTAAAGACAGTCTCTTTAATAAATGGTGTTGGGAAAATCAGACAGGTACATGCAAAAAAACAAAAAACAGGAACTAGACAACCAACATACACCATACATAAGAATAAACTCAAAATGCATAAAAGACTGAGATGTAAGTCACGAAACCATAAAAATTCTAGAAAAAAGCATTGGTAGTACAATCTCAGACATCTCTTGTAGCAATATTTTTGCCAATATTTCTCCTAGGGCAAGGGAAACAAAGAAAAAAAATAAACAAATGGGACTACATGAAACTATAAAGCTTCTGCCCAGCAAAATAAACAACCAAGAAAATGAAAAGAGAACCCACTGTAAGGGAGAACATATTTTCCAATGATATATCTGATAAGGGGTTAATTTCCAAATTACATAAAAAATTTATACAACTCAACACCAGAAGATAAATAATCCAATTAAGAAATGGGCTAAATACCTCAATAGACACTTCTCTAAAGAGGGCACAGAGATGGCCAATAGACATATGAAAAAAAATTCTCAATGTCACTAATCATTAGGATTAACAACAACAACAACAAGCAGTACTCAGATTTTGTTAACAAAATTTGTTTTAATTTGTTTACTTTGTGCTGTTTATTTTTATTTAAGTCTAGCTTTAAACACCAGATCACATTATTTTTCTTATGTAA
Organism: Myotis brandtii; assembly: GCF_000412655.1. Classification (NCBI taxonomy): domain Eukaryota; kingdom Metazoa; phylum Chordata; class Mammalia; order Chiroptera; family Vespertilionidae; genus Myotis; species Myotis brandtii. The sequence goes on along the minus strand of NW_005355923.1, from coordinate 1,307,502 downwards.
GATTTTTAGCAGCCTTTATTTGGGAAGGAATTTCCAGGGATTTAAATTTTTAAATTTCTGTATAACTGAGTTAATCTTCATGTGTAGGTCCTGCAGGCAGTTCTTTGTGAGATTCAAGTTTTGTTACAGGTGACGTTGACTCTCAGTTCTTGAGTTACACACACACACACACACACACACACACACACACACACAATTCAGAACCAAGAACTCTAGCACAAGAGGAAGTTTAATTAGCAGGCAAAGCGAAAGTACACTTGAAGAGAAGATTTGAGCAGGCTGTTAAGAGAGCTGTCCTGGAGTGGTTGGCAAGGCTCCTCTTAGCCTGGAGAGACTGCTTCCTTCTTAGGCTGCCCCATTTGGGGTCCCATCACCTTCTGTCCCTGTTGGGGAGTAGCTTCCCATATAAGGCTATTTTGGGGGTTGCCATCCTACCTGTTACCCAAAATTCCCCTTGATCCTTCTCAAGGGGTGGGGTGTCAAAACCACAAAGCTAATGATATGCTAGGGAAGGAAAAGGTCACCCTGGGAGCCACGTTCTAGCCCACAGGACTTGTTTTCTCTAGTTTTACCTGTGGCCTGGCACCTGAGATTTTCAGCCCAGTGATACTCAGTATCCGGCCTATCATTCCTGCTCTGCTCCTGTCTGTACACCTGCCTACTCTGTCAGTTTCACCACATGACTTTCATCATTATTAAATCTCCCACTTAGAGGCATGCGAGAGTGCTAGCCTCCTTTCCTATTCTGCCTGCTACTTTCATGCTAATAGAGTAACTATCGCCGAATGGGGACATGGGTAGGCTCTGGAATCAAGCTTCCATGGTTCAAATCTCAGCTCTGGCACTTATTAGGTTAGTGCCCTTGAAAAGAGTATGTAATTTTTCTGAGCCTGAGTTTCCCCATCTGTAAAGTGGAGGTTTGTAGGAGCTGGTCCCAAACTGATGGGCAGGTCAGGGAATTGCAATAAAGCTATTCTGGAACCAGGACAATCTGTTAAGTTAAAAAGGATGAAGAATCTTTTCTGAAGCACAGCAGGAATTTTGTTGGCTCTGAAAAGTGACCAAGTGAGAATCATCTAAAGCTTTGACATGGATGGCCTTCTGAGAGGACCAACCATTTGTTTAGGTTGCAAGTTTCTTAAATATGGGATCAGTCCTAATCTAATCCAGTAGGATATTGCAGCGGGTTCTGGATTTTGTTGAGGTACTTGGAGTTTGGGCCAAGTATCCCTATAGGTCTTTGTAGTTAGGTGTCCAACTACTAGAAGTGACAAATCCAGCCAGTTAAACCGCAGAGCAGAAAAGAAAGTTGTACTAGCCTTGTGGTAAAGGATACACGTCCAACTGTAATAAGCAGGCAGAAGCCAACTGCAGTCTTAATTAGCTGAGTTTGTAATATGAGTGATGGAAATGACAGAGAATACGGGAATTTGGGGGGGATTTCTGTGTATTTTTATACTGAAAGAAAGCTAAGATGTTAATGTGTCAATTATAAAAGTAAACTTATTTTATTTCTTAATTAACAACATGTAGGTTAAAGTTTGCATATGGTTGTGTTAATTCTTAGGTGCACAAAAAATAAAGGTTTCTTGAGGGGTTAATTTTTCTAATAAGTTATGAAATAGCACAAATGTGCACTTCACTTCTCACTTGATTGTAGCATGCTCATTAAGAGAAGTTATCTTTGCAAAACAGTCAAGGCCTTCTTCAAAACCTCTTTTGAGGGATTTACTTGATTAGATCTTTATTTCTTAATAGCTTAGCTGTTTTTTAATTTCACTTTTATGGATTTCATGAAACCTGTATTTTTTTTTAAAAATTCAGTTTCACTGATAATTATCATGTTATAATTTTTATATGAAAATGAAAATGATGCATAGGATAAAAGCTAGTGTAAAATTAGTTTTTGAGTATGAACTCATTTTATGTGTGGTCAGTTCCTTATTTTTGTGTCATAATACTTTGCTTGCCTATGAAACCATGTAAAGTTGAGAATTGAATAATAAATATATGGTTAACAAGGATGGCCTGTGTAATTTTGTTGTCCATTCAGGCAGGAGTTTTGTCCTTCCTAATGTGATTAATTTTTCAAACCAAATATTTCTAAAAGAGAAAGAATATCTACAGCTTTAGAGTAGTGTTCATAGTATAGTTATTTGCCATATATTATAGAGTCGATATGCCTTCAGAGAGTGAGGACACCCAACTGGATGAATCCCTCAAATGGTAAATCTGTTTGATGGTTGCCCTGCTATGGTGGACAGCAGATTTCCTCCTCTGGCATGTTGGTCTGGGGCTACTTAGGAGAGCAGGTTCTACTTGGGATCATGAAGTATAGATTTTTTCCCCCCTATTTGTTGCTTTCTCTCTGCCGGGAGATTCAGAAGGAGCTCTCAAAGACTTTAGCGGCTCCTGTAGAAGGTAGATGCTGGGTGCCTAAGCAGAAGTTCTGACAGTAGCTGCCCTCCCTCTAGAGGTATTGGTGGATAAAGCTCCCTCTAAGCAGACTTACTCACTCTTCCTAGAACAGGTCCACAGGAGAGGTTTCTTTTTAATTTAGGCTTTGAAACCACTGGTTTTTTCTGGATTTAAAATCCAGAATGGATATTGCTAGAATCTGTATTCTTTTGTGGGCATAATGTTAACTTGGTGTCAATTTTTTTTTTTAAAGTGTGCTCTCCTAAAGCACAGAATAGAGAAAATGGCAAGGTAGCGCTCAAATTGCAGCCAGAGCAGGGTTTCTCAACCTCAGCATAACTGACATTGTGGACTTGATAATTCTTCACTGTGGGAAACTGTCCTGTGCAATGTAGGATGTTTAGCAGCAACCATGGCCTCTGTTTACTAAATACCTACAACAGACCTTTAGTCATGACAATAAAACATTTCCAGATGTTGTTGAATGCCTCTTGGAGGAAAAATGGCCCCTGGCTGAGACCCAAAATGGACAAATATTGGGAAATCCTTTTGGTTGTATTTTTAAAATATGTTCAGATTCCAATCACTTCCCATCACTTCCATTTTCTTTTCCTTTTCTTGGTTAATTATATTTTCCCCATCACCATTTACACCCTTTTCCACCTCCACCCACCTCTGCAACCCCACAGTTACCACACTGTACTCCATGTCCATGAGTGTCCTTTCTTTTTTTTCTTTTTTGCTCAAATCTTCCCCCTTCCCCCTACCCACCAGAGCTGTCTGCCTGTTCTCTATCTATGAGTCTGTCTCTGTTTTGCTTGTCCGTTCAGTTTATTCATTAAATTCCACATATGAGTGAAATCATTTGGTACTTGTCTTTCTCTAACTCACTTATTTCACTTAACATAATGTTCTCCAGGTCCATCCATGCTATTGCAAAGGGTAAAATTTTCTTCCTTTTTATGGCAGAGTAATATTCCATTGTGTAAATATTCCACAGCTTTTTTTATCTCCTCATCTACTGATTGACACTTGGGCTGCTTCCAAATCTTGGCTATTGTAAATAAAGCTACAATGAACATAAGGGTACAGATATTCTTTTGAATTCATTTGTCAAGTTCCTTCAGATAAATCCCCAGATGTACCTGGTAGAAATGCTGGATCATAAGGCAGTTCCATTTTTAATTTTTTTAGGTTACTCTATACTGCTTTCCACAGTGGCTGCACCAATCTGAATTCCACCAACAGTGTGGTAGGGGTTTCTTTTCTCCACATCCTCGCTAGCACTTGTTGTTTGTAGATTTATTGATCATAGACTTTCTGACAGGTGTGAGGTGATATCTCATTGTGATTTTAATTTGCATTTCTCTGATGATTAATGATATTGAGCATCTTTTCATGATATATGGTTAACAAGGATGGCCTGTGTAATTTTGTTGTCCATTCAGGCAGGAGTTTTGTCCTTCCTAATGTGATTAATTTTTCAAACCAAATATTTCTAAAAGAGAAAGAATATCTACAGCTTTAGAGTAGTGTTCATAGTATAGTTATTTGCCATATATTATAGAGTCGATATGCCTTCAGAGAGTGAGGACACCCAACTGGATGAATCCCTCAAATGGTAAATCTGTTCGATGGTTGCCCTGCTATGGTGGACAGCAGATTTCCTCCTCTGGCATGTTGGTCTGGGGCCACTTAGTAGAGCAGGTTCTACTTGGGATCATGAAGTATAGATTTTTTCCCCCCTATTTGTTGCTTTCTCTCTGCCGGGAGATTCAGAAGGAGCTCTCAAAGACTTTAGCGGCTCCTGTAGAAGGTAGATGCTGGGTGCCTAAGCAGAAGTTCTGACAGTAGCTGCCCTCCCTCTGGAGGTATTGGTGGATAAAGCTCCCACTAAGCAGACTTACTCACTCTTCCTAGAACAGGTCCACAGGAGAGCCTTCGTTTTAATTTAGGCTTTGAGACCACTGGTTTTTTCTGGATTTAAAATCCACAATGGATATTGCTAGAATCTGTATTCTTTTGTGGGCATAATGTTAACGTGGTGTCAAAATTTTTAAAGTGTGCTCTCCTAAAGCACAGAGTAGAGAAAATGGCAAGGTAGCGCTCAAATTGCAGCCAGAGCAGGGTTTCTCAACCTCAGCATAACTGACATTGTGGACTTGATAATTCTTCACTGTGGGAAACTGTCCTGTGCAATGTAGGATGTTTAGCAGCAACCATGGCCTCTGTTTACTAAATACCTACAACAGACCTTTAGTCATGACAATAAAACATTTCCAGATGTTGTTGAATGCCTCTTGGAGGAAAAATGGCCCCTGGCTGAGACCCAAAATGGACAAATATTGGGAAATCCTTTTGGTTGTATTTTTAAAATATGTTCAGATTCCAATCACTTCCCATCACTTCCATTTTCTTTTCCTTTTCTTGGTTAATTATATTTTCCCCATCACCATTTACACCCTTTTCCACCTCCACCCACCTCTGCAACCCCACAGTTACCACACTGTACTCCATGTCCATGAGTGTCCTTTCTTTTTTTTCTTTTTTGCTCAAATCTTCCACCTTCCCCCTACCAACCAGAGCTGTCTGCCTGTTCTCTATCTATGAGTCTGTCTCTGTTTTGCTTGTCCGTTCAGTTTATTCATTAAATTCCACATATGAGTGAAATCATTTGGTATCTCTGACTAGCTTATTTACTTAGCATAACGTTCTCCGGGTCCATCCATACTGCTGCAAAGGGTAAAATTTTCTTCCTTTTTATGGCAGAGTAATATTCCATTGTGTAAATATTCCACAGCTTTTTTTTTATCTCCTCATCTACTGATTGACACTTGGGCTGCTTCCAAATCTTGGCTATTGTAAATAAAGCTACAATGAACATAAGGGTACAGATATTCTTTTGAATTCATTTGTCAAGTTCCTTCAGATAAATCCCCAGATGTACCTGGTAGAAATGCTGGATCATAAGGCAGTTCCATTTTTAATTTTTTTAGGTTACTCTATACTGCTTTCCACAGTGGCTGCACCAATCTGAATTCCACCAACAGTGTGGTAGGGGTTTCTTTTCTCCACATCCTCGCTAGCACTTGTTGTTTGTAGATTTATTGATCATAGACTTTCTGACAGGTGTGAGGTGATATCTCATTGTGTTTTTAATTTGCATTTCTCTGATGATTAATGATATTGAGCATCTTTTCATGTATCTGTTGGCTATCTGTATGTCCTCTTTAGAGTGTCTATTCTATCTGTATGTCCTCTTTAGAGAAGTGTCTATTCAGGTCTTTTGCCCATTTTTAAATTGTATTGCTTGCTTTTTTATGTTGAGTTTTATAAGTTCTTTATATATTTTGGATATTAACCCCTTATCAGATGTATCATTGGCTAATATGTTCTCCCATTCAGTGGGTTGTCTTTTCATTTTGTTGATGGTTTTCTTGGCTGTACAACAACTCTTTAGTTTGATGTAGACCCATTTGTTTGTTTTTTCTTTTGTTTCCCTTGCCTGAGGAAATATATCAGAAAAAATATTGCTGTGAAGTTAAGGAAAAGCAAACTTGAGAGTGAAATGTCACAGAGAACGTTTTGATGACAACTGGTAATGTTCTATGGAATAGCAAGAGCCCTATAACACAAGAGAATTTGAATGGAAACTGAGACTACTCAGAGAGGTTCTGAAAGGTACAATTCTTTTCCAGTGAGAGGGAGATAATTTCCTGTTATTCTTTCTGATATATTACAAACTTCTCATTTTTCAAGGATTCTGTGAAATATCATCTTTTTTAAAATTTATTTATTTATTTATTTTACTCATTTTTCAAGGATTCTGTGAAATATCATCTTTTTTTTCTGTCTGCTTCTTGGCCATTCCCTTTTGGGGAGGGAATGCAATAATCTGACAGTATATTGGCTTAAACACTCTTAACTTTAATCTCCTGTTGGAGACCAAGTGTAGCTTTTTCTCTAGGCTTTTGGTTTGGAATAACTTGCTGCCACAGAAAATAGTGTCATCTCTCATAGATTGTTGCAAAGGTAAACTTCCTCTAGTAATATTAAAAACTTGATTGTTAAAGAAAAATATAATCTAACAACAAGCATGGCCCATAAGTCATTTGTTAAAGAAATTCATTAATAAAATACATTAGAGATTCCATAAGTTGTGATCATGGTCTCTAGTTAGCTCTCCAAGTTTATTTCATTCACAATTCAGTTGAAATGGAATGTTCTATAAATCAGATATATTATGAGTTAATAGGATCTTTGGGGATACCAAGATTGGCGGCAGTGAGAGGAAGAGTCAAGATTCTGACTGCTGTTATAAATTATTTCAAAGTTAATTGATTTCCAATTCACTGCTCAAGATGCCAAGATGGCAACTATAATACGTCCTAGGAAAGTGAGAGAATGGGACATGGGAAAAAGGAATAAAAGGAGGTGGAATTTTTCTCCTTGTGAGGCCACAAGTGGCAGTGGAAGCTCACCCCAAACTAAACTCTCACCAAACTACCTAGTATAAAGAGGCCTCATCACCCTCAGAACCAGAAAAGGTCCCCACAAGGGGATTCTCTCTCTCCCTCCAAACTCTTTCCCCAGAAATCACTGCTTAGAATTGTTGGGAGATGGGCACATAATGCAATATACAGATCATGTGTCATAAAAATGTATACTAGTTCCTGGCCAGTGTAGCTCAGTGGTTGAGCATTGACCCATGAACCAAGTGGTCACCATTTCAATTCCTGGTGTGAGCACATGCCTGGGTTTCCAGCTTGATCCCCAGTAGGGGGGCATGCAAGAGATAGGCAATAGATGTTTCTCTTTCATTGATGTTTCTCTCTCTCTATCCCTTGCCCTCCCTCTCTCTCTCAAATCAACAAAAACATATTAAAAATGTGTACTTAAAACCTATGTCATCTTATTAACCAATGTCGCCCCAATAAACTTAATTTAAAAAATAAACAAAAAAGAATTGTTGAGAACCAGTCCTCCCTTACACTTCCGCATGTCTTGCAAAGCAAGGCCCTTTGTTCTCAACTACCTTTTCAAGGATGTTTGGAAGATAGAGATATTATCTCCCTCCAGAGAAAAGGACAGCATTGCTTTCATTCTTGTGTTATGGAACAACATTCGCGAGAATAAGACCACCGACTCCAATTAGGTCTTAAACAGCAAGCGAGGATTTATTGAGCTGGCCAGTGACTACAGTTACAGCACCCTGCAGAAGCAGAGGCTGAACTGCAGCGCTGACTGCAAGAGTTACATTTTATTATTAAATTCTGTGGAGGCCCAGAGAAAAATGTGTCTTTCAAATTCTGGGCCCCCCCAATATGGAGGAAACTCTCTTTATTTATACTTTTTCCAGTCCTTTGTCTCCCTAATTTGGAATGAGCCTTCCGGGCCTTCAGAGAAAGAAGGCCTGCGTGTTGGGAAGGGGCCATGAGACCATATCTCAAGGCCTGGCCTGATGTCGAAACCTTCCTATCTATGTGTTTTAGGAACAGACAGCACAGCATGACCCGTCTGGCCAAAGCGCCAGATATGCAGCCCAGCACACTTGTAACAAAGAGATCTTGTAACAAAGAGATGGTATCTCAATCTGGAGCAATGGGCCGGCACTCTTACTGGGTTTTCTAAGCTCAGGGTTCCTTTCTTATCATGTAACCTTATGGGAATTGGAACTCTGGGTATAAGTGCAAATGCTAATACTCTGAGAATTATTATTGTTCTGAGTAATAAACTGCCTTTGTCTCTGATCCAGGAGGCTTGTCTTCTCCCAGGACCCATGAAACTGTGCCAGGCTAATTTGTTAACTTGCAAGTAGTTCATGTGCTAGTCTGTGGCAGCTAGCTTAGTTTACTGATAGAAGCAGCTCATTTTGATTCTGATTGGGATAAATGTATATGTCAAAATCTAAAGAATGATCAACTATATCACCTATTTTCTTCAGATAAAACTCTATTATTTATATACTAAAAAGTTTGGTGTAAGGAACAAGATGTTTGTGTAAAAGAAAACGTAACTGATTGGCACAAAAAAGTTTTAGGGATTAATTGTGAATGTTAACTTTTTTCTATCTAAAATGTTATTTTAAATATAATACTCAAAGTTTTATATGTACAATTCTACAGTTTTAAGTGCCATTCATTCCTTTTCTTTTCTCATCTAAGCATTTGTAGCAAAAAAAAAAAAAATTAAATTTGCTCAATGGCCCAAAGGACAAATACAAATGAAGTGTCCTTTTCCACCACTAACACTTTTAAATTTACCCTGTTGCTGGGTAGCCTGGTTGTGTTTCCTAATGTTTGTGGCAGAGGATGGCTCAGTCCTAGTTAGGTGTGGTTGAAGGCAGAGCCTAACACTACTTGAAGGGTTAAAGACAAAAATAAGACCCCCATTTTATGCCTTTAAAATATTTCACTATTAGCTTTAAAATTAAATTTAGATTTTTTTGGTGGTATATTCTCAATATATATTCATAGACTCATTCTCCTTGGTTTATAGTTTATGTGGAGATTTAAAAAGCTCTCTGTGTATACCAGCTTTCTCTCAATATCTATTACCTTCAGGAACTGTATAAACAAGATGTACAGAAAATGCAGCTGTTTCTCTTGCTTCTTAGTGACTTAATTATTGTATTTTTAGGTCTTTGTAAATAAGAGAAGAGCAATGGATACTAGTTAGAAGCTGGAGTTGGATGTAAGTTTATCTTTGTTCTTTAAGACTATCCTAGAAGTAAGATTAAGATTTTACCCCAACTATTTTAATCAATAAAACAGGAGAATAGCATGTGCCCTTTCCTTCTGTAAATATTATAGACAAGGAATTATTTATCAAATAAGTCATTCTTTAATTAATTAACAACCTTGAAAAATGAAAAGATTACATTGAAAAATACATGCATATAAAAGATTAGATAAGTGGAACTGTCAAAAAAATCCTTTTATTTCAGAGGGTCTTTTGTCAGATAAATTAGACAGATTTGACACAAAACAATCATAGAAAATAAGTTGAAAAACCATTTAAACTTTTGTTTTTGTTGCTCAAATTCAGTCCTGCAAATTAAATACCCATGTGAATAATTATTTACTTAGAGGATTAAACCAATTCTTAAAACATCTAATAATAATAAAAAATTGGTAGAAAATATTTATCTGCCAAAGAAGTGTCGTCTTATTTCTGCATTATCTTATTTGATAGTCACAACTGTAACTGTTCTGATTTTATGGGTAAAGAAACTTAGACTTAGGAAAATTAAATAATTTGCCCAAGTTTACATAGCTGATGATAGAATTTTTATTCAGCACTGTTAGCCCTTATAGTCATATAATGATAGCATTTTTCAATGAAGATGAAAATTTCATTGTTTTAAAACATACTGTCTGACACTTGATATTATCTCAGAAACCAAATCTGAAGAAGAGATTTCTTTTTCTTCTGTTGCAATCAATTCAACTCTCAACCTGGGACTATTTATGGAAAAGAGCTTCCTCTTCCCATAAGCAGCCTGAGGTGAAATAGTTCACTGTTCACTTGTCCCAGAAAACTCCACAAAAATCATAAAAATCAAAAGGTTCAAATATTTGTGTTCACTTTAAGAACACTTATGAGCCCTGGCTGGTTTGGTTCAGTGGATAGAGCATTGGCCTGCAGACTGGGGGGTCCCGGGTTCGATTCCAGTCAAGGGCATGTACCTTGGTTGCGGGCACATCCCCAGTGGGGGGTGTACAGGAAGAAGCTGATCGATGTTTCTCTCTCATTGATGTTTCTAACCCTCTATCCCTCTCCCTTCCTCTCTGTAAAAAATCAATAATATATACATATATACATTTTTAAAAAAGAACACTTATTAAACTGCTTAGGCCATCAAAGGTATGCATATCAAAAAAAGCCACCAAGTATCTGAAGGGTGTCACTTTATAGAAGCAATGTGTGCCATTCTGTTGTTAAAATGGGGTGCCCAGGCCAAATTGTGGTCTGGACACAGGGTCAGTGGCCCAAAAAGAGTGCTGAATTTTTGCGGCACATGCTTAAAAGTGCAGAGAGTAATGCTGAGCTTAAGGGTTCTGATATAGATTCTCTGGTCATTGAGCACATCCGGGTGAACAACACTTCCAAAATGCAGCAGCAGATTAGCCCATGAGCTCCTCCAGATGAAAGGATTTAGAGACAAAGAGAGTGTCCATGGGAAAAGAACGCATATGTGATGGGCAGAGACAGCTCCAAACCACCAAATTGTTTACCTTACAAGAACAAAAAGCAGTAGAATGTTACAAGAGGATGGGGGATGGAGGTGGGGGGAAATGGGAGTTTGGGGGGGCAGGGAACACTGGGTGAGCTTTGAAATTTTGAAACTGATACCAGCCAGAAAAGGGGAAATTGACCAATTAGGAAAAAAACGTGGGGGACATAAAATAAGGAAGGGTCCAATTAAAAAGTAGCATGTACAAAGAAACCCTTAGATCAGTGGTTCCCAACCTTTTTTTGACCATGCTCCACTTCAGCATCTCTAAAATCCTGATGCCCCCCTGTGACATATAATTTTTATTATTCAAAAAGTGAACTCCTATTCACATGGAGGAAGCCTAAAAACCATGAACTTGGTCTAAACAAGCCTCCAAAGAACATAGCATCCATGAAACAGAAAAATCCTATATAATAAAAGCCTAATATGTCTGGTCGTCCGGTCATCCATTCAACCAATCAAAGAGTAATATGCTAATGATATGCTAAGGTCATTCAACTACTCGCTATGACATGCACTGACCACCAGGGGGCAGACAGTTGACTGGTTGACCAGTTGCTATGACATGAACTGACCTCCAGAGGGCAGACGCTCTGACCAGTAGGTTAGCTTGCTGCTGGAGTCTGGCTGATCGGGACTGAGTGAAATGGGCCGGACATGCCCTGGAGCCCTCCCGCGGTCCTTGCCCAGATGGCCAACTTGCAGCATCCCTCCCCGGCCCCAATTATGCACTGGTGGGGTCCCTTTGTCTGGCCTGTGCCCTCTTGCAATCTGGGATCCCTCAGGGGATGTCAGAGAGCTGGTTTCGGCCTGATCCTGCAGGCCAGGCCTAGGGACCCCACTGGTGCACAAATTCGTGCACTGGGCTTCTAGTAAAAGAATGAAAGGACAGTTGAAGTACTGAGAAAGAAATCACTAAGGACTTATTAAAAAAATAATAATAATATGAAGTGATATGAAAAAATAGCAAATAAAGTTTCAAAACATAATAGAGAACTGAAATCCATAAATATATCACAATAAATATTTATCTACTGTATATGAGGCCCCTAGAACCAAAAGAAATACAAAAAATTCACTGTTAATAACTCATTCTTGAATTGTTCCCCCGTAAAAATCAAATTTCCCCCCTGTGGGGCGTGAGCCCCATGTTGGGAACCACTGCCTTAGACAAAGAGACTCACTGGGTTTTTCCCATTTTGGGGACCTCTCCCCAGGGGAGAGTTCATATATGCTTGCAATAAACTTCCACGCTTTTGCTTAAAATCTTTTAGTTTGCAGATTTTTATTCTTCAAACTTCATAGGACAAGAACCCGGAATCCAGCTTGCCATTTGGGGTACCACTGACACATTGAAATGACCCATACTGGAAAAGAGAAGAGTGTTCCTAAGCCAGAAGAGGTGGTTGTACAGAATAAATAGATATCTCAGAAGAAACAAGAACTTATGGCCCAGGAGTAAATTCAGCACGAAATAAATGCTAATGTTGCCAGTCGAAGCAATGAGTTCTTTTGCGGTGCCATGAGAAAAGAATTTCAAAGGCACACCTGTGGAGAAGTTTAAATGTGAGGGCAAGATTTTATTGTGAAGTAGGGGAATTAATACACCCTCACGAATGTAGAGAGTAGGCAGGCTCTAAAGCACTGCCCCGAGGTTCCTGTTAATCCTCCATATATCTTCTTGTTTCAGGCAAAGAACAAAGTACCATTCCAACTATCCAACCCAAATTCCTAACTTTTCCTGGGCCTGGATTCGGCCCTCCTCCCAGTAAATTTTATTGGGGCTTCATGCCCTTGAGACAATGTAATTGTTCCCAGGCTAGGCCCTGTCCCTCTGTTCTGTCACCCTGACTCTCATTGCACATGTACAAAAGTTTCTTACATCATCTAGTTCCTACTAGAGGCCTGGTGCACGAAATTCATGCACTGGGGAGGGGGGGGTCCCTCAGCCCAGCCTGCACCCTCTCTAATCTGGGACCCCTCGAGGGAAGGTACGGGTTTTTTTTTTTTTTTTAGTTTTATTCATTTCAAACGGGCCGTAGTTTGCCCACGGCTGATCTAGTTCCTACTAGAGGCCTGGTGCACGAAATTCATGCACTGGGGAGGGGGTCCCTCAGCCCAGCCTGCACCCTTTCCAATCTGGGACCCCTCGAGGGATGTCCAACTGCCCATTTAGGCCCAATCCCACCGGGCCTGTTGGACATCCCTCTAAAAATCAAGGACTGCTGGCTCCCAACTGCTTGCCTGCCTGCCTGCCTGCCTGACTGCCCCTAACCGCTTCTGCCGGCCAGCCTGATCACCCCCTAACCACTCCACTGCCAGCCTGATTGACGCCTAACTGCTCCCCTGCCGGCCCGATTGCCCCCAACTGCCCTTCACTGCAGGCCTGTTTCCCCCAATTGCCCTCCCCTGCAGGCCTGATCCCCCCCTAACTGCCTTCCCCTGCAGGCCTGGTCACCCCCAACTGCCCTCTCCCTTGCTGGCCTGATTGCCCACTACTGCCCTTCCCTGAAGGCCATCTTGTGGCCACATGGGGGCGGCCATCTTGTGTGTTGGAGTGATGGTCAATTTCCATATTACCTCTTTATTGTATAGGATAGCACATGTGCCTGGCAGAGGAATCTCCTCCTCCTGCTCCGTACTGGGCCTCTAGCACCCCTGGGGAGATTTTTTATCCCTGTTCCAAGGATTAAGTCCCCTGGGGCAGTGTGCTGGAGTGTGTGAGTCTATTTACCAGTAAGTAAACTAGATGGAATTCTGCTCTGTTACCCGCTTCTGCTTCCCAGTTTATTAAGATTATTTAGTTCCCTTTTGCTTTTTTCCTCATATTAATAACTAGCCATTTATGTTGACACTGATAAAAGTTAAAAATTAAAAAACACACAAATTATGCATATGTCAGAAATAGCTGTTAGAAACCCATTAACATTTAACTATCAAAATTTTAACCACTGAATGTCTTAGGTTAAAGCTATCACTTAAGAAAATTGCCAATGCTTCCCTGGGGAGGAAATTTACTTACTTTAATGAAGTTAAGACTACAAACTCTACGACTAGATGGTACACACTCTAACAGCACTAATCAATTAAGCCTCATAATCCTGCTGAATTGAGCTCCAGCTTTTCGGAGAAGCCATATCAGCAGACACCTATAGCCTTCAATGGCAGATACCCCAATAGGTCTTTATTCCAGACAGCTGTTTGACTGTTGCTGGATCCTGTTAGCTTCCTGGGCAGTGAAGTGGCAGCAGATTTCCAGGTTACTCAGGTTTGAGGAACCTACAGTTCCATTATTGGTCAGGAGATTAAACATTTGCCCTTGGTTTTGCTCTACTCTTTCTCCCCAACAGTTCTGCAAAGTATATAATCTCTCCAAACAATGATTTCTTTGTTCACCCAATCAGACCTAAGGGTGGCCTTGTATGTAGTTAAAGAAGATAATTACTTCTGTTCTGTGGTTTACAAAACCCTCAGCAGAGGACCTTGCAATACCTTGTCTCACTCTCGCATTCCCCACCCAGTTTCTAGTGATTAAGCTTTTATAAACGTGGCATGCCTAGAAAAACCTCAAATTACCTAATAAAAAGATGTAAATGGTTTTGGGGAGGCACACGCATCTTTCCTGGATGAAATTCAAACTTTTGCTTACTCAGCCCCCCACCCCCTTAGTTTTTACAATTCCTTGTTAATCAACATCAACCTCTCTTCTCTCTTCTGATGTCTGCTACTTAGGCTTGGTGTTTTAGAAGGAGACCCATGACTCTATTCTAGCCTGTGCTCCCGCCTTGGCCAAATGAGCCCTCTATAAAGGCTCTGAGCTCTGAAGTCTCAGTTTTAATGCGAATCCACCTGACCAGGATCCCATCCTGTGACCCTGTCCAAATTCTAATTCAATTATTATTGAAACTCTTTTTTCTCCTCTGGGCAGGATGAAAAAGTGATTTCCTGGGTTCTTGACCAGGTGGATTCGAAGAATGAAGCCATGGACAAAAGGTGGAAATGTATTGGGAAACAAGCACAGACTCCCATGTGGGGAGGCGGAGAGAGACCCACTAAGTCCCTCTTTCCTAAGGTTTTAAAGGCTGCAGTTCTTTGTGTCCTGGTATCCCCTCTGATTGATCACTATAGCAGCTTCAGAGCTCAAACCCCACATGGGGTTCCCCTCTTCTTCTCCCTTTTGTTTCTCTATTCCCTGTGGCCTTCCTCTTTATTCTTCGAATGGGTGGATTCCTCTCCTTTATTCTGGAAATGAGTGTCTTTTTCTCCTTTATTCTGTAAATGTAGATCCTTTGGCAGCTCCCAGCCCCCTTATTCGGTGAATGTATGTCTTCTGGCAGCTCCCAGCTGTGCAGCCCTGTGGCTCTCCCCCATGGACCTCCTAGTTCCTAATGAAGCATAGTAACATTCATCTCAGGTAAAAACTGCTGTTTGACAGCAATCAGACTATTAATCCCCAGAGGGAAAGTAGGGGAGGTTGGGGGTAAAGGGAAGAGATCAACCAAAGGACTTGTATGCATGCATATAAGCCAAACCAATGGACATGGACAACAGGGGGATGAGAGCATGAGTGGGGTTTTTTTAACTAATAAAGAATTTAAAGATTAAAAAAAACAAAAACAAACAAACAAAAAAAACAAAAAAAATAAAGTGGGTGGAATTGTAGATAAAACAACAACAACAAACAAACAAATAAAAAAAACCCTGCTGTTTGAATTTTAACCCTGCTATTCTGGCTTCTGTACACACCTGCTTAAACAATAGGGTAGTTACCTCAGTTTCCAGATTGAGACCTGGAAACTCACATAAATCACCCCATTATGTTGCCAGCCCACATCACAAAGCTATTCTCCTGTGTCTGAGGACCAGAGTCACAAAATGCGTTCCTTAACTCAGTGGCTCTGGGAATACTTTCTGGTGACTCAGTGGCTCCAGGAACTGAAACTATAGATAATCTTTAAAGATTATTAACTTTGCTCAATTCTGCTTCTGTAAAACTGCTTTCGCAAGATAATTCTACATTCCAATGTCTGGCAGGATGTGGTTTTTGCCTTTATAAGATGGCTACTGCTCTCACTCAGGCACTACAAGATTTGGAGAGCATTTGCCTCCTCGTAGTCCCGGCTTTGAAATAAATGTGGCTCCTTAATTCGACTTCTTGAGGCGTCCTTGTGTGATTCTCGGGGTACAATACAACACTAAGTCTCCCTAAACCTGACTTTTTTTTACCCCTAAAAACTCCTTTCACTATGTTTGACCAAGCCATAACTGAGACCTCATTTACAACCAAATTGCCCCAGCTTCATAGGAGTAATCTTCAAATCTCTCAAGACTACCCATTTCAAACCCACCACTACTCTAGTCATACCAGAAGTCAGCTCTTTGCACACATGCACCCACTGTTACTCCATCTGTGAGACACTGCCAAGGGAAATTAATACTAGAAACATTGCCTCCAACTCACCAAAATTGGATTGATATTTGCATGTACAATTCTGATCACTCTAATTGCAGTAGTTTCCAAGCTCTGTTTTAATCAGAAGTGTTTTATTCAAACAAAATTTCACCAAAATCTCAGTATGGATTGACATATTCAATAACTATTGGGCATATATCATGTGCAAAACTCTGAATATTTGCCTCAGGAAATGGAAATGCAATCCATCCACTAAATAGGTTCAGCCCAAAGTCTGGGAGTCATGCTGGATTCCTCTTTCCCTCACAGCACACATCCAGTCCATCAGCCAAGCTTAAGTCCACCTCTACTGTATATCTCCATTCCTTCCACTTCTCTCTATCCAAACTACACGCACCCTGTTCTAAATCACTGTCATTTCATACCTATCAGGACAAACCTCCCTGCTGGTTCTACTCTTGCTCTCCTCTCATCTATTTTTCACATAAAAGGTTTTAGCATCATCTACAATGCCCAATGATCTGACCCTCCAGCCACTCCCATTTCATCTCACCCTGTTATTCACAAACCCATAGACACAATGGGACTTTCTTATGTCCCTTTATGTCAAAAATTTACCTCTGTAGGTAAATTTGTGCTTCCTCTTCCTGTAGTGCTCAGCCACCAGGCCCTCACATGGCTGCCTCTATCATATAATTCCCACCTCAACTCAGTGTTACTTTCTTAGAGAGGCCTTTCCTGACCAGCCAGTTTAACTTCACCTGTCAACTTTTAGTCAGTCTTTATCATATTTCCCGGTTCAATTTTCTTCAAAGTGTTGGCTATCATCTGAAATATCATGTAACATGTTATTTTACTTGTTTATTGTCTGTCTCCACACACTCCTTTATAATGGAAACTCTTTTTTAAAACAAATTTAAATCACAATGCAATATTGTTTTTAAAAAATATCTTTATTGTTGAAAGTATTACATATGTCCCCTCCCCCATACCCCATTGATCTCTTCTAGCCTGTCCCCCACCCCAGGCCTTCACCATCCTATTGTCTGTGGCCATGGGCTATGCATATATGCATACAAGGTCATTGGTTGACCTCTTCCCTCTCACCCATCCTCCCCTGCCTTCCCTCTGAGGTTTGACAGTCTGTTCGTGCTTCTATGTCTCTGGACCTATTTTTGTTCATAAGTTTATTTTGTTCATTAGATTCCACATATGAGTGAGATCATGTGATACTTATCTTTCTCTGGCTGGCTTATTTTGTATAATGTAAACTTTTCTTTACACAATTGTGTCCCTTAAAATGGTGCTTGGCACATAGTTGGTACTGAATTGTTATTTGTTAAATAGACAGTGAGGAACAAAAAGTCCCTGACTTCACAGAACTTTCAGTTCAGACAAAAAAAGTAAATAATGAATATTATAAAAAGTAAATAATATTATTCACTTTTGGAGTTGGTGCCACAAAAGAATAGATTGCTTTATATCAGTGGTTCTCAACCTTCTGGCCCTTAAAATATAGTTCCTCATGTTGTGACCCAACCATAAAATTATTTTCGTTGCTACTTCATAACTGTAATGTTGCTACTGTTACGAATCGTAATGTAAATATCTGATATGCAGGATGGTCTTAGGCGACCCCTGTGAAAGGGTCATTTGACCGCCAAAGGGGTCACGACTCACAGGTTGAGAACCGCTGCTCTATATGGTCAGGGAAGGTGGCTCCATGAAGATGGCATGAAGGAAGTGAGCTGGAAGGAGTTAGCCATGTGGCTATCTGAGGGCCTTAGATATATTAAGGCCTTAAAAGCTTTCTTAAGGCATGTCTGGCCTGTTTGAGGCTGGAGTGTAATGGGCCGGAGAGGAGAGTAATAGATGAGGTCAGAGACATAATGGGTTACAGTATGAGGGCTGTATCATTGAGTGTAACTCCTAATAATTACATAGTAAGACTCACGTTCCTCTGAAGGAGGCAGTACACCTGGCAAGTATTTCAGGCTTCATGGAAGGTTTTCTTGTGTGTGGTCTAATTGGTTCCATTGATGTTGATATGATATCAGACTGTTCTCATATATCCAATCACATAAGAACCCCAGAAAAGGATGCCTAATTTTGTGAACAATCAGATATTAATCATAGTGGACCTCCAAGAATTGATTTTTTTAAAACTCTAAACACTCACTTACTTACACTTTGGCATTTTGATCCAAAGTAAAAATGAGGGGTTCAGTTTTATTCCAGTGCTTGAATAAAAGCAAAGTAATCTGATTGCTTTTAGGCAGAGTGTGCGTATACAAGAAAAATAATTTTGTTTAATTTTCAGAAGCACTTTTAAGTTTGGGGGGAAGTATTCCACTTCAGAAGGTAAACTTCTATTGAAAAGGTAAACTTTTTGATATGTAAAATTGCACATAGCTTAATAGCATGGTTGGTACACAGGAATTAGGTAAATTTATAATTTATTATTGAGTACAAATATAGGGAAAACCCTGGTACATAACTTCAAGGTGTTCATAGTATAATTGATAGATAAGACAAACACATGAAAAAAAGAAATTCTGTAGAAACCGTATGTCAGTGCAAAAATGAATATTACCATAATGTTCTCTGCTTGTCTTTCTTGTACATGATTTTCCAGCCTCTGAAACATATCTTGGTGCCCACCTATGGTCTGGAAAGAATCATATTTCTGACCTATGGGAATTTAATGAGTAGTTGGCTGGTTGAAGTAGGATTCAGGTTTAGTCCATTTCTATAGTTGGTCTAGTTTTGGACTCCTACACTTACTATTCTGGATCTATCGTTGCCATAGAACCAATCAATCTCTCCTATCCTGTTTATTACTGTGCTCTGTCAGCCTCATACTCCATATCCGGGGATGAAACTACTTCCCAAATCAAAGGTAGACATTTGCTACCTTTGATTACCTGTCTTAGGCTACCTGCTTGTCTGCCCACATGCTGTCTGCTTCCAGAATACCCTGTAATGGCAGTCCAGTTCTGAGACTCAGGGGTGATATTATTATAACAGTAAAATATAATTAGCAGACACTTCTTCTAATTCACAGGAGATAGAACATGGGAAAGAGGGACATTCACTTGACTCACTTTAGAGTTTTGTGTATTTTACTATATGGGTATGGTATTTTTTTGAGAATGTTTATGAGTTTATTTGAGACCAAACTGACAATTGCCAGGAAGCAAGATCTCAAATGCTCCTCTGCATATGGTATTTTAAAAATAATTAGGCTTCATAGCTCAGGGGTTAGAGCACTGGTCTCGTAAAAATAATTTAAAATAAAATAAAACTTAAACAGCAACAACTTAGAAAACTAAAAACATGTTATTTTTTTTAGTATAGAAAAATATCTGAATCTTGAAATTTCTTACCCTTGAGAGCCCCAGGAGAGCAATTCACACATAGGAAGCAAGATAAGCTAACCTTTGATTAAAAACTGGGGCTTTCACATTAAACTTCAATATCCAGTGAGCTAGACCCTAGGAAACTGGACTCAAGATTACTTGCCACTCCAAAGTGGTTGTGAGCCTATGCAACAGGATGAAACACAAGAGTGTAAGGAGACCAAGAATTTGTCATAATGCCCAGGTGTGGTTGGGGGAAGATAGGACTTCCAGGCCTACCTTCCTAGTTGCATGGAAACACAGAGGCAGGTTAGGGGCCTGCCTTATGTTTTCAGTGTGTTGGAAGGAAAAAAACAATCCCGAAGGACTATCTTGACATTTGTGTAATCTTTCAGTCCCTTTTCTACCCTCTTGTACTATAGTCTAATTGAGATAGAATGCAATGCCTACATACTAACCCATTTTTAGGAAAGGGGGTAAAGAAGGAAAGGGACCTTTAACTTCCTTCCTATGGAGGCAAAATGATTAGACAGATGAGTTCATGATGAAGAAGGAATAGTCAGCGGTTCTCATCCTGTGGGTCCCGACCCCTTTGGCGGACGAACGACCCTTTCACAGGGGTCGCCTAAATACATCCTGCATATCAGATATGTACATTACAATTCATAACAGTAGCAACATTACAGTTATGAAGTAGCAACGAAAATAATTTTATGGTTGGGTCACAACATGAGGAACTGTATTTAA
>NW_005355923.1:1282991-1285584 GCF_000412655.1 Myotis brandtii | reverse complement strand
TTGGCTGCCTCCTGCACACCCCATACTGGGGATCAAGTCACAACCCAGGCATGTGTCCTGACCGGGAATTAAACCATGACCTCCTGGTTCAAAAGTCGATGCTCAACCACTGAACCATGCCAGCCAGGCTTGAGAGATCTTTTGAAGACAGATAAGACAAGATGACTTGGTGAATAAATATGTGGTACAATAAAGAGGAGGAATCAGAAATGATCCTGCCATTGAATATATATAAAAGATGTAAGTTACTATTAATAATTTCGTCTCATATTTTTTGCCAGTGGACTGGCTACCTACAGTTTTTGAGAGATTCAGAAATTATTAACTCTGGGAAACTGATTTTATTACTGTGAAGTTATTTGATAATATTAACTAATTTGCATATATTGGTTTCAAAAGCATAGACGTCTATTTCTGCCTATTCTTTTCTCCTTCTTCCCAATAATCTGTATACTGTACAGAAACACAGGAATGCCTTCAATCTTTTCCAAGCTTTCCAAGGGGAATAGCTGCACAGAGACTAGGTCAGGCAAAGCACCCTCTTATTACTGGCTGACATTTTGGTTTGGATTGGGCTGGAGGCAAAGTAGGCCAAGTAGGTTTTTTCCTTTTAAATTTATACTGAAATCTTGGATGGTATGTCTCTGATTGAGCAACAACAACAAAAAGCCAGTGCTAGGGGAAGAAGCAAAGACAACAGCTCAAGAAAGTGATGGGTCCTGAGGGCAAACTTAGTTTCTCTTACTTTAGCAGCATTGGCAGACACCCAAATAGACAAAATGGGATTCTCAAGAAATGGAATCCCAGATGAAAGACAGACCATGCCCCTTGCACTATGGCCCACCGTGGTGCTCTTGTTCTTGACCAATCTATATTAGCATCACTTCTTCTGGAAAGGAAGTTTAATCAATAGTGCAAAATGTCTATCTTTATAAATGAGATTTGCAACCATTAACCTCAGCAACAAAATCTTTAAACATACACACCTGTAGCTATGTATATAGGGTGGGGCAAACGTGGGTTTACAATTATTCATATGGCACATAAAACAATAATTAATAAATAATGATATAAAAGCAAATCTGTTTTTGCATACTCACAGCTATAAACCTACTTTCATCCCACCCTGTATGTATAATTAGTTCAAATTAATAACACAACCTTAAAATGATCAAAGAAACGTGGGACAAATAACATATTATTATTATTATTATTATTATTATTATTATTTGGCAGTACTTTTATTTTTTTCCATCTCCATTTATGCCCCCATACCCTCTTCCAACTCCACCCATGCCCACACCATTATCCATGTCCATGAGTTCTTTCTCTGTTGTTTTTTGCTCAGCCCCCCCAACTACCCCAATATCCCCCTCCCCTACTGATAACAGAGCTGTCTGTCTGCCCTCTATCTATGAGTCTGGCTCTATTTTGCTTGACAGTTAAGTTTGTTCATTAAGTTCCACATATGAGTGAAATCATATGGTATTTGTCTTTCTCTGACTGACTTATTTCACTGAGCATAATGTTCTCCAGGTCCATCTATGCTACTGCAAAGGGTACAATTTTCTTCCTTTTTACAGCCAGGGAGTATTTCATTGTGTAAATGTACCATAGCTGTTTTATCACTCATTTACAGATGGACACTTGAGCTACTTCCAAATCTTGGCTATTATAAATAACGCTGCAATGAACATAAGGGTGCTTATATACTTTTGAATGAGTGTTTTGGGCTTCTTTGGATAAATTCCCAGAAGTGGAATTTCTGGGTAATAAGGCAGTTCCATTTTTTATTTCTTGAGGTCACTCCATACTGCTTTCCACAGTGACTGCCCCGGTTGCATTCCCACCAAAGTGCAAAAGGATTCCCTTTTCTCCACATCTTCCCCAACATTTATTGTTTGTTGATTTATTGATGATAGTCATTCTGACAGGTGTTTTTCAGTTTTCGTCTTACTATTGATTTCAAGTTTCATAGCATTGTGGTTAGAGTAGATGCTTGATATGATTTCAATCTTCTTAAATTTATTTAGCCTTGTTTTGTGTCCTAACATGTGGTCTATCCTAGAAAATGTTCCATGTATATTTGAAAGCATGTATATTCTGCTGCTTTGGGGTAAAATGCTATGCAGATATAAATTAAATCCATCTGCTCTAGTGTGTCATTAAAGCTGCCATCTCCTTGTTGATTATCTATCTGGAAGATTTATCCATTGATGTCAGTGGGGTGTTAAAATCCCCTACTATAACTGTATTACTCTCAATCACTCCCTTTACATCCATCAATATTTGCTTTATAGCCCGGTCAGTTTGGTTCAATGACCTATGAACCAGGAAGTCACAGTTTTATTCCTGGTCAGGGCGCATGCCCAGGTTGCAGGCTCAATCCCTAGTAAGGGTTGTGCAGGAGGCAGCTGATCTCATGATTCTCCCTCATCATTGATATTTCTATTTCTCTCTCCCTCTCCCTTCTGCTCTCAAATCAATATCCTATCTAATAAAAGAGAAACATGGTAATTAGCAGTACGTCCGCTACCCTTCCCATTGGCTAATCAGGGCGATATGCAAATTAACTGCCAACCAAGATGGCAGC
>NW_005355923.1:1257224-1282702 GCF_000412655.1 Myotis brandtii | reverse complement strand
GCCCCAACCCCCCTGATGGGCCCTGCTCTGTGAGTGACAGGGGGCAGCGCCCCAACCCCCTGATCGGCCCTGCTCTGTGCGTGACAGGGGGTGGCACTGCAACCTCCCCATCGACCCTGCCTTGAGTGTGACATGGGGCGGTGCCCCAACCCCCCGATCGGCCCTACCCTGAGCGTGACAGAGGGTGGCATCGCAACCTCCTGATCCGCCCTGCTCTGTGCATGACAGGGCGGTGCCCCAACTCCCCAATCAGCCCTGCTCTGAGCCTGACCAGGGGCTGTACCTAGGGATTGCGTGTGCCCTCTGCCACCCGGGAGCAGGCCTAAGCCAGCAGGTCGTTATCTCCCGAGGGGTCCCAGACTGCGCGAGGGCACAGGCCGGGCTGAGGACCCACCCCCTCCCCCCGAGTGCACAAATTTTTGTGCACCGGGCCTCTAGTATATATTATATATATAAATTACAAAAAGATTTTCTTTACATATTTAGGTGCCCCTATACTGGATACATACATCATAAATGTTCACAGGATTATATATTCTTGTTCATTTGATCTCTTTATAATTATGTAGTGTCCTTCTTTATCTCTTACTATAGCCTTGGTTTTAAAGTCTGTTTTGTCAGATATAAGTATTGCTACCCCAGGTTTTTTTCCCTTCCTATTTGCATGAAATGTCTTTTCAATCCCTTTACATTTAGTCTGTGTGTAACTTTCATTCTGAGGTGGGTCTCTTAAAGACAGCATATACATGGGTCTTTTTTTTTTTTTTAAATCCATGTAGCTACCTAATGTCCTTTGATTGGACATTAAAGTGATTATTGACATCACATTTACATTAAAGTGATTATTGACAGATACAAATTTTCTTTTTTTTAAACACTGTCCCCCTGTTTTTCTTCTCCTCCTCCTCCTTTATTCTCCTTTTTTCTTCTCCTCCTCCTCCTCCTTCTCCTTCTCTTCCTTCTTTATCTACTTCTTAGAGCAAGCCTTTTAACATTTTTTATAATACTGGTTTGGTGGTAACAAACTCCTTTAGCTTTTTCTTGTCTGGGAAGCTCTTTATTTCTCCTTCAAGTTTAAATGATAGCCTTGCTGGGTAAAATAGCCTTGGTTGTATGACCTTGTTTTTCATCGCTTTGAATATATCACACCAGTCCCTTCTGGTCTGAAACGTTTCTGTTGAGAAATCAGCTGACAGTCTTACGGGAGGCTTGTAGGTAGTAACTGACTGCCTTTCTCTTGTAGCTTTTAAGATTCTCTCTCTGTTTTAACTTTTGCCAATTTAATTATGATCTGTCTTGGTACTGGCCTCTTTGAGTTCTTCTTGTCTGCGACTCTCTGCACCTGCTGGACTTGTATATTGTTTTTCTTCACCAGGTTAGGGAAGTTTTCAGTCACATTTTCTTTAAATAGGTTCTTAATCCCTTGCTCTCTGTTTTCCTCTTCTGGTACCCCTATGATGTGAATTTTGTTACCCTTTATGTTGTCCCAAAAGTCCCTTAAACCAGCGGTCACCAACCTTTTGGACCTCACGGACCACCTGTGGTCCGCAGACCACCAGTTGGCAACCACTGCTCCAAAGGTTTCCTTAAACCAGCGGTCGCCAACCTTTTGGACCTCATGGACCACCAGTGGTCCGCAGACCACTGGTTGACAACCGCTGCCTTAAACTATCTTCATTTTTAAAGTCTCTTTGCTGCTCTGATTGTTTTTTTCCCCCTTCCTTGCTTTCCATATTGTTGATTCAATCCTCTGCTTCATCAAGCCTATTGTTTCTTCCTTCCAATGTATTCTATATTTCAGATATGACATTCTTCATTTCTGATTGGTTCTTTTTTATAGTTTCTATGTCCTTTTTCATTCTGTTGAGCATCTTTATAATCATTACTTTGAACTCTATATCTGATAAATTGCTTACCTCCGTTTCATATAGCTCTTCTTTTGGAGAATTATCTTGTTCTTTCATTTGGAACCTGTTTTTTTGTCTCCATATTTTGGCTGCCTGTTTGTTTCTATGTATTAGGTAGATCTACTATGACTCCCAATCTTGGTAGGGTGGCCTTATAGAGTAGGTCACCTGTGGCACTGTCTTCCTGATTACCTGAACTGGGTGCTCTAAGAATGTCCCTTGTGTGCATGTCCTCCTGTTGTAATTGAAACTTGATTGCTATTGGCCTGTTCATGGGTAAGATTGACCCTCAGGCAAGCTGACAGTGAGGCTCACCCCCAACACAGTGTGCTAGCTGCTGTGCAGGTGCTGATCACATGAATCAGAATTTGTTTTAGCAGGGTTTGGTGCCTGCCAAGATCTTCCTGTGGATATACTGCTTGTGAAGCTTATTTGAACCTGCTCTGTTGTTGTCTGAATCTAGTCCATTGAGCGTATTGATTCTGGGCCTCTTCAGAGGGGCTCTGATACAGGTCAATGTTAGATGTCTATGACTGGCCCTGGGCAACCTGTTTGGAGCTATCAGTGATTCATATGTTGTGGCGCCCTCTGCTGGGCCTGGGTTTATGGACCAAACTGCACACCAGGGCCAGTTTTTACTAGCAGCTGGCCCAGGGGCAGATCAACAAAACCCTCAAAGCATCCACAGACCTGCGTCTTCCTGCAGGCTTTCTGTTAGGCCCAGTCACTTATAGAGCCACTGGCAGTACTCCTCAGAAGGGCAAAAAATCCATAGTTTTTGGGGAGAGAGGGATTCCAAGGGATGGGGCTCCCCCCCAGGCTGATATTTCGTGGAGGGTTATGCTATGCCTGAGAAGATGGCTTCTGCAGTATAGAGGAAAGACTCAGCACAGGGATCCTGGTAGCTGACCTCTTAGCTCTCTCCCCCAAGAGCCACCAACCCCAGACTCTCCTTGTGCAGCTCTAGTCCTTTCTGCCCGTCCTCCGCTGGAGCCCACAGTGAGTGCCTGGGAACAAATTTTTGTACATTGGACCTTTATTAGCATTCTTGTGTTTTTAGCTGTCTCTCCCTGGTGGCAGAAACCCTCCTGTTTTTAAGAGTCCAATGTAATGTGGGTGTCTTTCCCGATTCTGGTGCTCTGGGCTGGGGAGCCTGGCTTTAGACCCCACACTCCTTAGAGGTAACTCCCCCATAGTTGATATATCTCTCCAGAACTTCAGCTGCTGCCCATGAGTACCCAGCCAGTCCTCCTACACCTCTGCATCTCCTACCATTCTTGATGTGACCTCCTCTATTAGTCCTTGGTTATAAGGCTTCTCTCTAACTAATCTTTAGTTGGTTATTCAGGATCAGTATAGAACTTTTAAAATCCTGTTTTTATAGGTGAGGAGATAAAAAATGTACAGAGATGAAGTTACTCACATATCTTATAGGCAGAGCTTCCAAATAACTTATTTTAACTGACCAATCAAAACTGTTAAAATAGATGTGCACACAGGCATCATTTACATTATGGTTACTTTTTCATGTTCTATAGCCCAGTTATTTTGTTAAACAAATGCAAGATGCTTTTTATCAGAAGATATTAAATTACCTTTACTACGCTTCTTCTTTTATATTAATACAGTTACTGTTATTAAATATTTTTCTTGGAAAAAGAAAGATTTATTTCCCCATATATCCACATAATGTCTTTTTAAAAATATATATATTTTATTGATTTCTTACAGAGAGGAAGGGAGAGGGATAGAGAGTTAGAAACATCCATCAGCTGCCTCCTGCACACTCCCTACTGGGTATGTGCCTGCAACCAAGGTACATGCCCTTGACCGGAATTGAACCTGGGACCCTTGAGTCCGCAGGCCGACGCTCTATCCATTGAGCCAAACCGGTTAGGGCTCCACATAATGTCTTTACTCAGCAGTAAGCTTTGGTGTACTGACTTGATCCATTGAGATATAGGTAAATTTGAATGGAAGGGGAAGTCCTCTTCTATTTCACCATTGCAATTAGATGTGGTATTTGGAATATTAAGATTCCACACTTAAGATTCCACATGCTTTTGCATGACTATCACTTGGGAAGTTGCATCGTGAGTACTGTTCTTCATTTTAGTGATCTGTGCCACATCATTCTACCTCAGTTGTTAGGTCTTTAAATACATTGTCTTGTTTAATCCTTAAAACAGTTTCATAAAGTAAACATTATTCCATGTTATGAATGTGAAAACAGTGACTCACAGAGGTTAGGCAACCTAGTTGAGGTTAACTATCCATCTGGTAATCTCTGAATGACTATATCACATTTGTATGGAGCTCTGAGGGTATTTTTTAGATGTTGATACTTAGTTTTTCTTAGACTAAGTTTATATATGACTATGAATGGACTCTTTTAGGGAATTTGATGTTGAATTTTGGAATTCATTAAAAAATTAATTATTTTAGTATTTTTATATTCTTGTTTGAATGTTAAAAGGGTACATAAACTATTTGACATAATTTCCCAGGTTGATTTTTGACAAAGAGATTCAATCTATCTTCATATTGATTATCTCATCATTTTTGACAGCTTCCAATGGTCACATCAGATTATGGATAATATTAACTAAGATGGAGAAGAAAACTAAAGACAGGAGAGAAAGAAACATTGACATTATATGAAGAAAAATGTATACTTATATATTATATACGTATTTTTTGAAAAAGATAAACATTCCATTCCACATTTGTCACCAGAGGGAGCCATATGAATAGCACCACATATTGATAAAGAAAAAGAAAAAAATCAAGTATTTTCTTCCAGTTTCAATGACATTTCAACAATTTTTCAGAATTTGGTAGAACTACTGTAATTATGGGAAAGGACTTAAATATCTCACCATAGGGTTGAAAACAGGAGAAACATCCTGCTTAAAATAATCATGCATGGTGAAAGATAAATGTCAAGACAAAGTAAAAGACATTCCAGATTTTAGCAACACAAGCCTAATGTTATACTGAAACTAAAAAATCAAGTCATGAACTCTTTTGTTTCCCAAATCACTCAAAATGCTGTTTGTAAAATTTTTCTAGAATCAACAATTTCATTGATGTTTTAATAAGTACATTTCATTTTACCATTTTATTGCCTGTACCAGAATGACTGCTTGTTACTGTCAATATACAAAAGTGCATTGAAAAAAAGTTATTAGATAGAAAGGTTCATCATCTAAAGACCATTTTATGTACTATGATCTCTGAAACCTAGGCCAATATTTCCTCAGTTGACAAACTAGGGGGAAAGATGTATTATTTAATAACTGATAGATTTGTAACCCAATTTATTTTACATCTAATTTCAGAGTTGATCATTCAACAGCATTTACTGAAAACTATAATATACACAGCACTAAATTGCCTATTAAAGTTAAGATCCAATGACAATAAATCTTAGAAAGATAAGTCCTGAAGTGATGTTTAATGCTCTTATGTACATCACTAGTTCTCGAAATGTGGTCCCTAGACAATTGCCTTGGACTTTGTTCAAAATACAAATTCTTCTCAGTTCAGATCTATTGATTCAGAAAATCTAGATAGAGATGGGGGCCCAGCAATGTGTGTTTTGACTAGCCCTGTAGGTAGTTCTGGTGCACGCTTAAAGTTTGAGAACCACCGATTGAGGTCTATTATATAGTCTCTTTAAACTAAGTCCAGCAACGGATGCAAATTAGAGCATGTGTTTTCTGTGTTTTATTGTAATAGTTATTTTCTTATGGGTAAATTAAAAATATAAATAAAATGAATGAGCATAGAAAAATGCAACCTTTTGTAACAGCAAATAGTCATAGATTAAAGTAATTGAATTTAATAATTATAAGCATATGTGTTAGAGAAGCAGGATTAAAAATATGCACTTTTTGTCAAATGGCAGGGAAATTTGTTTTTTTCCTCTCACAAGCATAGCTTTTGTCTAAAGGTAACGATTTATTGATTTTTTAATCTATAATTTTGAGATTATATGACCATTTAGGAACTTGGAAAGAAGATGCTTTAAAGATTTTTTTTTGACAGATAATGTTGCAAAGTGGGGATGAGGCTAATGAATATAAATGATATTCATTATCATTTATGATTTAGTAAACCCCTGCCATCAAAAGCTGGGGTTGCTGCGCCACTGCACCCAATATTTACATGAACTGAATTAGGATGCCTGTAATGATGAATCATTAAATTTTCTGGCTTTCTCCTGTGGCTTTAGGTTTTTATTTTCAAGACCAACAAGTTAGACTAAGTCTTCCATCTAAAACCACAGATTAGAGTTACTTAAAATGCCCTTACAGTCTTTTTTAAATTTTTTAAACTTTTAAACAATTTTATTGTTGAGAATATTACAGATGTCCCCCATTTTCATCCCTTTGCCAGACTTCAATGCACTGCTGCTTGTGTCCGTAGGCTATGCATATATCCATATAAGTTCTGTGGTTAAACTCTTCTCTCCATCTCATACCCTATTCCCCCTGAGATATGTCAGTCTGTTCCTTGCATCCATGACTCTGGACCTATTTTGTTTTTTAGATTCCACATATAAGTGAGATCATGTAATATTTGGCTTTCTCTGACAGGCTTATTTCACTTAGCATAATAATCTCCAGGTCCATCCAAGCTGTTGCAAAGGGTGAGAGATCCTTCTTATTTTTTACAGCTGCATACATCTGTAGCATTTCAGTAATAATCTCTGATTAATTTTTCAGGATGAATTCACCTTAAGTGAAATGAATGTTCATTCATTCTTTAATTTATTCAACCAATATAGATTTGTTAAGCTCTAGTATTTGTCAGGTACAATTCTAGATGTTGGTGTATAGCAATGAACAAAATAAATAAGTCTTTATCAAAAGGGAAGTTTTTGTTCCAGTGAGCAAGATGGACCATAAACAAAGGAGTAAATATGTAATATGGCAGGTGGTAAAAAGTGTTCTAAAGAAAAGTAAACCAGGGCAAAGAGAAATGGAGAGCAGAAGGGATGCTGTCAGTGCTAGTTTACGTGGGATGATCAAAGAAGGTTTCTGATAAGGAAACAATATAAGCAGAGAACTGAAGGAAATGAGGTAGACCTAAGTAGAAATCTGGGCACAGTGGTTATTGGGCAAAGAGAACTTCAAGAGCAAAGGCTAGAGTATGTGGTGGTATTTTCATTTCTACAGAAAAAGAGGTTGGGATAGAAAAAAAGGATAGCAACCTGGCAGAATCACACAACTGGTGGTGGGTGCTGCTGGGATTTAAACATGGATTTGCAGAAAGATGAAGGAAATATAGAGAAGATTTAGCTATGTCTCAGAAAGAGCATTTTAGGCAAAACCACGGCCCTTAGGAGAGCATATCCTTGGTGTGCCACAGGAATAGGAAAGAAAGGAATGAGGCTGGAACAAAAGGATCTAGGGAGAGAGTGGTAAGATATAAAACTCTGGAGGTGACATGGAGTGGGGGCAAGGAGGGACATAGATGTGTAGAGCCTTGTATGCTGTTGTAAGGGCATTGGATTCTATTTTAAACTAGAGGCCTAGTGCACGAATTCGTGCACAGGTGGGGTCCCTCGGCCTGGCCAGTGATCAAGGCCTATAGGGGGGCCGGCTGGCCGGGAGGAGGGACCCTGGGAAGTTGGCTGGCTGTCCCCCCCGATTGGGGTCTATAGGACGGGGGGGGCTGGCTGGCAGGGAGGAGGAACCGTAGGAGGTTGGTCAGCAGGGGAGAGGGCCACAGGAGGTTGGCTGTGGGAGCACACTGACCACCAGGGGGCAGCTCCTACATTGAGCATCTGCCCCCTGGAGGTCAGTGCGCATCATAGTGACTGGTTGACTGGTCTTTTGGTCGTAACAGTCGCTTAGGCTTTTATATATATAGATAAGTGTTTTGAGGAGAAAAGTGAGATGTTATTATTTATGTTTTCCAAAGATACTCTAGCTGCTGTGTGAAGAATATCCTGTAGGGGTGGTAAGGGTGTCAATAGGGAAATCATTTAGTAAACTATTGCAATAATTTAGATCAGCGAGCGATTATTTGGCTTGTTCTAAGGTTGTAGTGGAGGAAGGGGTGAGGAGTAACTGCACTCTGTCTATATTTTGAAGGAAGAGCCATCAAGATCTGCTGATAATATAATGAAGTTTTAGCAGAAAAATCATAATAATTATATAATCAAAGCAAGCATGTTTGAATTGATTCACTGAGAATAATGCCCACATTCAAAATCTGCATTTAAAAAAAATTCCTCACCCAAGGATATTTTTTCCATTGATTTTTCAGGCAGAGTGGAAGGGAGGGAGGAGGAGGGGAGAGAGAGAGAGAGAAACATCGATGATCTCACAAATATTGGTTGCCTCCCGCATATGCTCCAACCAGGGTGGGGATTGAACCCACAATTGAGTTATGTGCCCTTGACCAGCAATCAAACCCAAACCCCTCAGTCTGTGGGCTGGCACTCTAACCTCTGAGTGAAATCAGCCAGGAGAAAAATCTGCATTTTTAAAAAACTTGAATGCTTCCAGCATCTTCCTGCTGGTGACATTTTCTGTTTGACCTAAATAATGCTGCCTAGAAATTATTCACTCAGCCTTCATTTATGCCAAGAATGCATAACCAACATCTTAGACTCCTGCACAATATATTTGTGGAATATTGCATATCAGTTTTTGTTGCAGCAAGCTCTACTGTGTTCGGTTATTTTTAGATAATGAAGTCATCTGAAGCCCTATTATCCACAAGAGAGAATCTGGTCTTTTGACGACATTTTAATTAATGCAAGCATTTAGACTAACACACATTAAAGACATACTGTTTTATTATGAAGGCTAATTTAAGAAAGATGAAAATGGCAATTGGAAAAATATGCAAATGAGTGTTCCTACTTAATGCATTTGGAAGAAAATTATCTTGAATTATTAAATTTTATGTATTATCTCACATCACCATACATTTCTTATTTTCTGTTTCCCTTAAGTTAAAGTAATTGATGATGTTAGGTGGAGTAAAAAATAATCTCTTCTTCAGGGTAGGTGAAGTATTTATTCCAGTTATAGTGATATATACTTTAGCATTGTAAATTTGATGACTTGAATTATATGCATATATTTTAAATCCTGTACCTTAGGGAGTTAAAAATGCAAAGTTGATTATGTCTTCAGTTAGCCTCAGTGGACAGGTAATCAGTTCTCTTGAGACAGGTTTGGATTGAGATTTGGGATTCATAAGTCTCTAGCTGCTTGTCATCATGTGTAAAATGGGACCTCGCAGGAATGTGTAGGAGAAAATAGTGCCTGGTACTGAACCTCGGTGACACTACTGTATGCAGGGCAGGTGGAAGAAGAGGAGGCATCCAAAGCCACTGAATGCTGAGCCAGGCCAAAGAATCGGGGGTGAGAGCCATGCAAACAAGTTGGAGGAAGTATTAGGAAGTGTGTATCTATCGGTGCTACATATTACAGAGAGAACAGAGGACACAAGGGTTTAAAATAACAGATTGGACTTGGTAATTCGATCTTTTACAAGAGCAGTTTCAGTGGTATGCTAAGATAGAAGACAGATTTTAGTGACTTGAAGAAGAGGTAGATAAGAAAATGAAGTCAGAATACAGTCAACTCTTCCTAGAAGCTTGAAGGCGAGAACTCATATGTGATAAACCAGAAGAAGTGAGGGCATGAGTATTGTAGGTCAAAAGCAAGGGAAGGCAGGGAGGAAAAGAGACTAATTGTTGGAACAGGAACCAGACTGAGGCATCAATGAGAGCACAAGGGAAGGCCCATATTTTTGTAGGAGAAGGTTTCTTCCTTTTGATAAGAAGTAGAGAAAACAAAGATGGGTGTGGTGGATGTAAATTTTCACAGAATCTGGAGGGTGGGTTTGTGGGAAGAGAATAAATCTGAGTTCAGAGCTGATAATCTATCTTGTGTCTTTACGAGGACTACACTTCTATTTATGATGTGAATAAAAATATTTCAGTTTATTTGAAATTAATTGATCAATTTTTCTTCTCATTCCCCCCCCCCCCCCCCCAACTGGATAACTACAATATCTTTTGTGGAGATTTTGCTATATTATTTTAGGTATATATTCTTAGCATGTGATAATGTAGTCAGGAAGCTGGTATAATAGACATAGAAATAAAGCCATGATTATTCTGCTCGTATTTACAGAAGGAAAAGTATTAAGCAAGCATATCTGAAACATTTTTTTTACTTCAGTTTGAAGAATTTATTACATTGGGAATTATTATTTGGGGAAGGAGTACCAATATTGAGCTGACTGCAGAGTTAATATTTTATTAGAGTGGGCCAGAATCATATATTTCACTGAATAACCATGGGATAGTTGAGATATTGTTGACAGCTCTCAGACTCTTACAAGTGATGCAAAACCTGAAGTCAAACTGGACTCATTTTCTCCACCCCACCTCCCCAACTGAAGTGTTTCAAGGTGTAAGAAGACTGAGCATTATTATTTAGGTAAAATATAAAAGGTGATTCTCTTCACAGGATAGAATGTCAATAGCTAAATTGCTTTATTAAATAATGTCTATCGTCTCTTTTATTGTTAATTTACTGTGCATAGATGAGCTGCAATAAAAGCCACACTTTTGGATGCTCAATGTAAAGGCAGAGAGACTGATAGATACAATATTTTCTAGATTAGCCCTTTTATCTTTCTGCTGTTGTTTCCCCCCCACCCTCTTTTTTTTTCAGAAATAAAGAAACTCTAATGGGGGGGATGAGGACACATATGTAATACCTTAATCAATAAAGAAATTAAAAAAAAGAAATAAACACACAGCTAAGTTAACTGCAGATCAATGTTTCTCTCTTTCCCTCCCATTATCTCTGAAATCAATGGAAAAATATCCTTGAGTGAGGATTAAAAAAATAGAATAGAAAATTTAAAAAATATATATTTTATTGAATTTTTTACAGAGAGGAAGGGAGAGGGATAGAGAGTTAGAAACATCGATGAGAGAGAAACATCGATCAGCTGCCTCCTGCACACTCCCTACTGGGGATGTGCCCGCAACCAAGGTACATGCCCTTGACCAGAATCGAACCTGAGACCCTTGAATCCGCAGGCTGATGCTCTATCCACTGAGCCAAACTGGTTAGGGCTGAATTACTTTTAATAGGATTTAATCTCATGGGTTTGGAGAAAGAATCATCTCAGCTTTTCAGACAAAATGTGCCTAAGTGGTGCATAAGGATTCTAAATAATATTAACCATTTATAGGTAAAGTAGTTTCTGGACATAATTAAAGGTCATTATTCAAAATTGGAAATTAGGTTCCTATTACTATTTAATTCAACTCCTTTTTTATAGAATTATTTGTTGAGAAAGGGTAGGAAACTTTACAGAAAAAGGCATTTCATTAGTCAAAAACATATCCAGATATGAATTACATAAATCTGTTAACAAAAAATCAATAAAATATATTTAAAAAATAAAAACATATCCAGACATGAATTACATAAATCTGTTAAGAGATTACTCTTCCAGTTTATATTCCTAAGCAGTAGAACAAGAACTTGTTTTCCATTATTTTAGATGTTGGTGAACATTGTCTCTGTGTTCTTTCTAGAGTTAGTGGGAGTCTATCTGTATTGAAACACTTAGGTACTAAGATCTGGCAAAAGGGATTTACTCTCTCTTTTTGTTTCTCCAATGGGGGGTTGTGACATTTTGGGATCATGTGAAAAGCCTTTAATTGGATGCTTGAGTAGAATCTTTGGTTGCAAGTTAGGGAGTGGTGACAGTGCCAAATTGTTCTCTTTTTTTGCATCTCTAGCATGAACACTTGCATTCCTTGGGGAGACTGTAGGCCTGAAAATGATGGGAGAAATAGGAAAAAGTGGATATGTACAGAATATTACAACATAGGTACACTATTATCCTCTCACTGGTATCAGAACTAGTTAAGCAACTTATGGTAAATATCAGTTACTATTTAGTTCTTTTCCCTTAAAGTCTTTATTCACGTATTCAAAAAATATTTGAGGAATACCTATTTGGACTAGGGATACAAGGGTGAGCAAGAAAGATATCATCCCTGCCCTGGTGAAGTTTAGAATCTAGTGTGGAGAAGCAGAAATTACACAATTTTCATAAATACAGATGCAAGTTGGATCTGTAGCATTTTTTAGAAAAAGTTCAAGGAAACTTACTTAAATTGGAGGCAAGAGTGGAAGTGGGAAATTACCTCAGACATAAAGTGAATAGGTGTTAGCTAGGTCAAAATTGGGAGATAGAGTATTTGAGGCTCATTTTGATGTGACTTAATCTCTTTTTCTAAATGATAAATATAATGGGCAC
This sequence comes from Myotis brandtii, assembly GCF_000412655.1. Lineage (NCBI taxonomy): Eukaryota > Metazoa > Chordata > Mammalia > Chiroptera > Vespertilionidae > Myotis > Myotis brandtii. The sequence goes on along the minus strand of NW_005355923.1, from coordinate 1,270,475 downwards.
CTTTTGAATTATCACATAGATTTTAAAAATGAAATTATTTTTAAAATTAACAAAAATCAAAGTAAAAATTTTCATGTCATCCTTCATGTATACTTGCAACAACAACTGTTGTAAGGTCATGTGGACCCAAGGCAATACATTTCTGTTTTTAGCCACCTCATTTGTGATACTGTGCTACAGCAGCCCTAGCAAACTAATACACCTAAATTTTAATTGTTCTACCAGGACTAGTCTAGTCTCCAAGCCCCTAATGAAAATATTACCTACTCTGCAGCTCCCTTCTTGGATCGTCCAGCTTCCCTCATCTCTGTGATGCTCAGCACCTCCTTCTTCCTCTTCCTCTTATGGAATATACACTTATTCCACTTCAGCTCTTTCAACACCTGCTCTACCCCACTGCTTCCCCTCCTCATACTCTGTTAGTTTCTTCCATCATGCATTGCAAAAATCTTCCCAACTTTTAAAGTATTTCTTCTGCTTTTTTTTTTTTACTTTAAGTAAAAACTGGCTTTTTAATTGTAATTATTGGGATAGACATATTTTTAAATCTATCATCATGAAATAATGTTCTGTAGCTAATATCTTGTCTCTGATTCTTTCTCATTTGTCTACAACTATTTTTTCTCCTTCATGCCTACTATATCTGTTCCTTCCTTTTGTGATTCCCACATCCTGCACATCTCACTCTTATGCTAGGCTATTGATCCTCTGTATTCACTTGCTTTGTAGGTAAAAAATTGATTATCTCTTTGTCTTTAATTTTGGCATTTTAATTATGATGTGTCTGGGCATAGGCCTGTTTGGGTTCTTCTTACTTGGGACTCTCTGTGTCTCTTGGACTTGTGTGACTCGTTCCTTAACCAGGTGAGGGAAGTTATCTGCCATTATTTCTTCAAACATGCTCTTTACCCCTTGCTTACTTTCTTCTCCTTCTGGCACAATTATGATGCAAATATTGTTATGTTTCATGTTGTCTCACAGCTCCCTTAAGCTGTCCTATTTTTTAATTGTTTTTTTTCTTTGTAGTTCTCTGATTGTGTGATTTTTTTTCTACCCTGCCTTCTAATTCACTGATAAGTTAAGATGAGGTCATGCTAGAGTAAGTTAGACCCCTGATCCAATAACAACGTCCTTATAAAATGGGGATATTGGGACACATACTCCCCCACACACACACGGAGTATGCCATGTGAGGATGTGAGGATGAGGGAAAAGATCAGGGTGAGGTTCCCAAGGGCAGAGAATTCTCTTGTTCTTTTGTTTGGGGTTTGTTTTTTGTCTCCGCATTTGGCTGCCTGTTTCGGTCTGTGACTATGAATTAGGTAGTTTTGCTAAGCCTCCCAATCTCTAGTGCAGGAAAGTGTCAAACACTGTTTTGAATAATTAGATCAGGCAAAGACTCAAAGCCTCCAGAGTCCCACCTCTGCCTGAAGACTGATTGTATTCAATCTTTATTAGCCTCAGGCAATTGCCCAAGGTTGGGCAAAAGGTTTTCCAACAGAGTGGGGCAATTGCTTTTTCCTGGAGGCTAATTGTTATTCTCAGTCTCTTAATGGTCCTCAGAAACTCCACAGGGAGGGGTAAAAGGTCTTCTAATAGGGTGGGGCAACTGTCTTCCTGGCCTGTTTGGGTTCTTCTTACTTGGGATTCTCTGTGTCTCCTGGACTTGTGTGACCCGTTCCTTAACCAGGTTAGGGAAGTTATCTGCCATTATTTCTTCAAACATGTTCTTTACCCCTTGCTTACTTTCTTCTCCTGGCACAATTATGATATAAATATTGTTATGTTTCATGTTGTCCCACAGCTCCCTTAAGCTGTCCTATTTTTTAATTGTTTTTTTTTCTTTTTAGTTCTCTGATTGTGTTTGACCACCAAAGGGGTCTCGACCCACAGGTTGAGAACCACTGCCCTAATCTGTTGTGTATTCCTTCCACTGTGTTCTCTATTAGTGCTGAATCATTCTTCATAGTTATTATATCTTTTCTCATGCTGTTGAGCATCTTTGCCATCATTATTCTGAACTCTATGTCTGAAAATTTCTTATCTACATTTCATTTAGCTCTTCTTCTGGAGAATTCTCTTGTTCTTTTGTTTGGGGTTTGTTTTTTGTCTCCGCATTTGGCTGCCTGTTTCGGTCTGTGACTATGAATTAGGTAGTTTTGCTAAGCCTCCCAATCTCTAGTGCAGGAAAGTGTCAAACACTGTTTTGAATAATTAGATCAGGCAAAGACTCAAAGCCTCCAGAGTCCCACCTCTGCCTGAAGACTGATTGTATTCAATCTTTATTAGCCTCAGGCAATTGCCCAAGGTTGGGCAAAAGGTTTTCCAACAGAGTGGGGCAATTGCTTTTTCCTGGAGGCTAATTGTTATTCTCAGTCTCTTAATGGTCCTCAGAAACTCCACAGGGAGGGGTAAAAGGTCTTCTAATAGGGTGGGGCAACTGTCTTCCTTGGATAGCAAATGTCTGCCTGAGAATGATGTTCTCTGTAGAGTGATGAAATGACAGCACAGGAAACTGGGTGTCTGCCTCCTACACTCTAACCCCAGAGACCCCAACCCTGGCTTCTGCTCACACAGCTCTAGTCCACTCTGCCCTTCCTCTGCCAGAGCCCAAGGTGAGTGGTTGGACATGAACTTTTGTGATTTGGCCTTTTAAGAGGGTACTTGCATTTCCAGCTGTCTCTCTCTATCAGATAGCAACCCTTTTAATAGACAGATGTTATGTAAGCACCTTTCTCAGTTGTGGTGCTCCCTGATGGGGGGTCCAGCTTGGTGTTTAGACCTCAGAATTCTCAGTGGCAACTCCCTGCTGGAACTTCAGTTGCTGTTTGTAGGAGCCTATCCAGCCCTTCCCCACCTCTGCCTTTCCTATCAGTCTCTATGTGGTCTGTATTTTCCATCCTTGGTTATCAGGGATCTCTTCAGGTAGTCTTCAGTTGATTATTCAGGATAGTGTTTTTGTCTTTTAGTTGTAATTCCAGTTGGTCCTAGGAGCGAGTTACTCTGCCATCATTTTTAATCTCTGCTAATAAGAGTTTTAAAGTGAATTGAAAACAGTGGTTAGCCTGGTTGATGAAATGCGATATGGAAACTTTGTAGTAACAGTTAGCCAACTAGAGCCAAGTAAGGGTATTAGGTGGATTGAGTGGAGGATGAGGGTGAATAGATGACCAAGGTACTGATCCTGATGGCCAATGTTCCTGTCTTCTAATCCTTCTGTTTATAACTTCTGTCTTATCCTTGGTGCTTAATTTAGTTGAAAAATGGGACTAGAAGATCTACAAATGAGTTTGTTTGGATTATAATGCATTTTGTTTTGTATAGTTTTGAGCCATACATTGTTGTTTTGACAAGACATTTTGTTATTGGTGAATAAAGCATGTCCTTTTGAATTAGATAAGCCTAAATTTGAATTCCATTTCTACCATTTATCCCCAGGGACTTTGAACAAGCATTTACTTTGCAGAGTTGTTTGGAGTTTTAAATGAATAGGACATAAAACACACAGCATAGTGCCTGGCACATAGTATTTAATAAATAGTGGGTATTATTCTGTTTCTATTTAGGGGGACCTCTGATAATTTTCATTTAAACACCACAGGTTTCATTAGCCCTAAGTTCTCCTTTTATAATGCTAACAACTCATAGCTAGGAATCAAGTTTAAAGCGTGTCTCTCCCAGCACTTTGTCCTCCAACTCCAACTTTTGCGAAGTACTTTCCCTGGGAAGGTGGAGATGAGCTCCTGAGTTTCATGAACTATTGCAAATGGGGGGGTGGGGAGGAGGGGAGACTGAATGCTGTCTCTTCCATACAATGCTTATATAACTTGCCCACACTCCACTGTCCTTTTTTGTCTTGTGTCCCCAGATTATTACTGCTGAGGAAAAACTATCTTTAGCTCCAAGCACAGTAACAATGTTTGCTGTGAAGCTCTCTGAGCAAAGGATAACAGAACTTCTCTCCCACCAATGGCCTTTTAAGAGTGTACCTGCATTTCCAGCTGTCTCTCTCTATCAGATAGCAATCCTTTTCACAGACAGATGTTATGTAGGTACCTTTCTCAGTTGTGGTGCTCCATGATGGGGGGTCCAGCTTGGTGTTTAGACCTCAGCATTCTCAGTGGCAACACCCTGCTGCTGAGATATCTCTCTGGAACTTCAGTTGCTGTTTGCAGGAGCCTATCCAGCCCTTCCCTACCTCTGCCTTTCCTATCAGTCTCTATGTGGTCTGTATTTTCCATCCTTAGTTATCAGGGATCTCTTCAGCTAGTCTTCAGTTGATTATTCAGGATAGTGTTTTTGTATTTTAGTTGTAATTCCAGTTGGTCCTAGGAGTGAGTTACTCTGCCATCATTTTTAATCTCTGCTAATAAGAGTTTTAAAGTGAATTGAAAACAGTGGTTAGCCTGGTTGATGAAATGCGATATGGAAACTTTGTAGTAGTAAGTTAGCCAAGTGGAGCCAAGTAAGGGTATTAGGTGGATGGAGTGGAGAATGAGGGTGATTAGATGGCCAAGTACTGATCCTGATGGCCAATAGCATTTCATCTTTGCCAAGATTAGAATCAAAGGAACTAAGTTTAAACTGAAGCACAAGCAATGTGATGTACATAGGTCAAAAGTGATAAAATTGTATACTTTAAATATGTGTTTACTGTACTTTTATTATACCTCAATAAAGTTAATTTAATACATCATTTTAAAAAACCCATACCAAATGAAACCCAAACCAACAACAACAAATGTCTACATAGCTCAATATTTTAATAACCAGTGTGGTTTAGTTTTTCGTGGGTTTCTATTTTCCTGTAAGGTATTTCCTAATTTAGAGAGAAATTGTGAGGATAAATTAATAAACAGATCTTTTTCTCTCTATATATATGTGTGAGTAAAAATGTGCACAGCTGTCCAAAGTGCTGTTTTAGTGTGTATGTCTATGACAAATTTTGTAGATTTACTCTGATTATTTATGGTTTCCCAGTGGATTTCTAGTGTGGGCATTCTTTGCCTTTATCCTGTATGCAACAAAATACACCAACATAATTCTAAGAATTGAAAATAGAAAACCAGGGGGATAAATTCTGGACTTCTCTGTTCTGTGAACTCAGAAAAGCAACAATGCATAAAATGCTGTCATTCAGGAATGCAAAAAGAGACTTATACCAAACATTCTGTTTTGTGCTTTAGTTAATTAATTAGACACATATTTTTATGAGATATGCCTAGGAATTGCCCCTATCCGTTTCATTTAGCTCCCTTCCTGTCTTCTAATCCTTCTGTTTATAACTTCTGTCTTATCCTTGGTGCTTAATTTAGTTGAAAAATGGGACTAGAAGATCTACAAATGAGTTTGTTTGGATTATAATGCATTTTGTTTTGTATAGTTTTGAGCCATACATTGTTGTTTTGACAAGACATTTTGTTATTGGTGAATAAAGCATGTCCTTTTGAATTAGATAAGCCTAAATTTGAATTCCATTTCTACCATTTATCCCCAGGGACTTTGAACAAGCATTTACTTTGCAGAGTTGTTTGGAGTTTTAAATGAATAGGACATAAAACACACAGCATAGTGCCTGGCACATAGTATTTAATAAATAGTGGGTATTATTCTGTTTCTATTTAGGGGGACCTCTGATAATTTTCATTTAAACACCACAGGTTTCATTAGCCCTAAGTTCTCCTTTTATAATGCTAACAACTCATAGCTAGGAATCAAGTTTAAAGCGTGTCTCTCCCAGCACTTTGTCCTCCAACTCCAACTTTTGCGAAGTACTTTCCCTGGGAAGGTGGAGATGAGCTCCTGAGTTTCATGAACTATTGCAAATGGGGGGGTGGGGAGGAGGGGAGACTGAATGCTGTCTCTTCCATACAATGCTTATATAACTTGCCCACACTCCACTGTCCTTTTTTGTCTTGTGTCCCCAGATTATTACTGCTGAGGAAAAACTATCTTTAGCTCCAAGCACAGTAACAATGTTTGCTGTGAAGCTCTCTGAGCAAAGGATAACAGAACTTCTCTCCCACCAAATGCTGTTTCTGCTCAGAATATGGCACCATGATGGACGTAGCTCATTGGGAAAGGAGAAGAGCTACTTATGACTCTTGAGGAAAATCTTCTGAAGTATCCTAATCTGTTTTTTCAGGTGATTGGTATCATAAATTTTTCAAGAACCTATCAGTCTCTATGTGGTCTGTATTTTCCATCCTTAGTTATCAGGGATCTCTTCAGCTAGTCTTCAGTTGATTATTCAGGATAGTGTTTTTGTATTTTAGTTGTAATTCCAGTTGGTCCTAGGAGTTTTCAAGAAAATATTTTCCTTTTCATTTGATACAAATAAAGTTTATAAAGGACATTTCAACTTCAGCTTACAAAGGGGGCACTACAGAATTTTACACAAAAGTATCAAAAGATTTAGTGATTTTTTTCACTTTTACTTTTCAGAAAAATATTATAGAAAAGAGTCCAAAGAAATCATTAGCAATGTTTTTTATATGAACAGAAAATTTAATTTTCATGTGATAATAGTTATAGAAACATTTTACCAGTTCATTAGGCTCAATATACATACTCATGATACTATTTTTATTGAAATGAATATGCAACATTTTCCTATTGCCTTATTGCCTCTTTAATTAAGAAGGCTTCTGCCAGGTCAGCATGGCTCAGTGGTTCAACATTGACTTATGAACCAAGAGGTCATGGTTCAATTCCCCATCAGAGGACATGCCCAGGTTGCGAGCTCGATCCCCAGTAGGGGACATGCAGGAGGTAGCCGATCAGTGATTCTCTCTCATCATTGATGTTTCTCTCTCTCTCTCTCCTTCTCTCTGAAATAAATAAAAATGTATTTTAAAAAATTATGAAGGCTCCTGAGATTGTGTATATAGCCATAGTCACTTAAAAAAAAAAAAAAGCTTAGTTGGCCATTATCTAACTGATTTGGTAGTTTATAATGTATAGTTATGTGTATCCAATTGAATAATAATTTCTAGTTTTGTTTTTGAAGATTTATTTGTTTTCTAAGAGAGTCATTTGATATGACATTAGATTTTAAATTTTTAGTCTTTTAAAATAAACTGTAAGCATTATTAAGATTTGTTTTATTTTCTCCCATTTAAATAGTTCTTCCTATAACCTGTTTTGGAGAACATGGGGCAAATTTACTTATATGAAATTTGTGGCTTGCTTATTGGAATTAAATGTTGTTAACTAGCTTTAGAAAAATCTGCTGATTCCACTTATGTTGAGCCTATGAACAGAAAGTATAGCAATGCATAAAATGCTGTCATTCAGGAATGCAAAAAGAGACTTATACCAAACATTCTGTTTTGTGCTTTAGTTAATTAATTAGACACATATTTTTATGAGATATGCCTAGGAATTGCCCCTATCCGTTTCATTTAGCTCCCTTCCTGTCTAATTTGTTTTACATAAGAGTCAGTGAATTTATTACCCATAAATGATGCCAGGTGAGCAACCTTTGAATGGTGCCAGAGGGAGATGGAAGATTTTATTTTTTTATTTTAATGAACAGAATAGAAAAGCAGGGGCTATAGGACTACCCTCATGGTACTGCAGTGAATTAAGCTTGCATTTCCATTCTAGCATTATTTCTTGTTTTGAAACAGCTATGGACTAGGGATAAAGGGAAAGGTTGAATGGTTGGTCATCAGTTGAGAATTTGTATGATATGAATTACTACCATAACTAAGATTGTGACATTAAGATTTTAATACTCAAATACTTAATGTATTAGAGCTCTTAGAATCAATTAGTTTAGCATCACTGTATCTCTGAACTGAAAGAGATCTTAGCAATCCTCTATCCCAAAACCATATTTGTACCAAAAGAGGCCTAGAGAAAGGAGGAGATTCTCTCAGTTACATGGCTAATTAGTGGTACACTCACAACCCAACTCTGGATTCCTGCTTTTGAATCTATCACTACTGCCATCACTCTATATTGCTAAATTCTTAGCAGGGAGAAGAATAAAAACATCACCTTTGACTCCACCCCCCACCCCTACAGTAGGAACTTGTGAAACAAACAAAAGAATTAGCTGCTGGTTGGTACTTTTGCATCAAGACACTGCTTCCTTATTTGACAGATTCTCCCCATGAATTTCCGCATAGACATTCTTCATTGGCAATTAACTATTAGCAAGAAAAAATATTTATAGCCTAACTTAGATCTCCTAATTAACAGTCATTATTATTTTAATATAATCCAAATGCTCTATAACCATTGCAGAAAACAATTAAAGGCAAGCTGAGAGAGAAAACCTGTCACAGTCACCACACTGCTGATCTCTTCTAGACTATTTCATATTGTGGATATTTTTCTGGAGCTAAAAATGGTCATTTTCCCCAGTCTCTTCATCTGGGGCATATAGTATATTACTGCCCTCATACCTTAAAAATGCTCTATATTGAATAATTAATGCAGTAAAAGTTCTGTCTAGTGACAATATTGAAGAAAGATCAAGTTATAGGGTATAAGATGCACAGAAAAATGAACATGTATAAATGTGGAAATGTGTCTTGATTTATAACCAGAGCTTTTGCTAACCAAACATTGGTGGTTAAGATAATTTTATACAGCTTTCTCCATATCCTTTCTTTTCCCTTTATTATTTCTATCTGTAGCCACTCATTCTTGGCTTAATACCTAGCCTGCCTGATTCTCAAATCTAGAACCATGTGGCCCTCTGGGCAGGCTCTGTGCAGATTGCCTGGCACTTCCCTTTCCTACTGTTCACAGGCCTTTCACCTCAACCCGTGCACCACTCATCCCAGTCTGACTGGCCCCTGTGAGCATCAATCATGGATGGGCAGGGAAGGATTCAATCCCTTTTCTTCTAGCTCAGTACTGAGACACTCACCTTTGTGTGGCTCTAACCTAGTACACCTCTCTTGGTAAAGATTAATTTTTTATATCAGGGATAACAATGCAGAGGATAAGCATCTGGGCAGACCTATATTTAAAATCCAACTCAAACTTATTTCCTGGTTTATATTAGGCAAATACTTGCTCTTTCTAAGTCTGTTTCTATCTCTTAGAGGTGTAAGGAAGCCTAAATGAGAGAATTGATGCAGTTAATCTTGCAGAGAGTAAGCACCAATATATTATATAATGTCTTAAACGGCAGGAGAACATGGAGAGTAAGAACTTAGGAGGCAGTCAGACATATCCATCACTTGTAAATTATTTTCTTCTCAGAGCCTCAATTTTCTCATCTGCAAATTATAAGAATAATAGTGCAATCTATAGAATATTTGGAGAGAGGATGCAAGAAAGCAAGTTCACACTGTACAATATTGCCTCCCTCTGATTATCTTATTGGCATGGTCACCTTTTCCAGCAGAAGACTGGGTTACTTTCTCTTGGGTCTCCCAGAAAAATGGAGAAATTCTACACCTTATCTATCCATTAATTTATTTATTCATTAAACAGATGTCTATTATTGGCTTTTGCCATCCTTCACCTTTGTGTTGGACTTCCTCCCAAAACTAACAGCTAGGTCTGTCCCCAAAGTATCTCACCTCTCACTGGATAAGCTGAATTTCAAGTCCCCAGCAACTCTATCTTCTTTGTCCTGCTGTGGTTATGGGAGCAATATCCCATGGCTATTGACCCCCTGAGGTTATCTTCTCCATTTGTGTTTGATTGACTCTCCTTTTAATCCAGAACTTTTTGCTTTTAAACTAATTCTCAAATCTTCTTTCCATTTGAACCTATTTCTCCCCTATTTCTTTCCTTCAGATCTAGGTCCTTGTACCATCCAACATACAATGAACTGATTTGATAAGCTATATTGAGCTCACAGGGAAAAGTTAGCGAATATTATTTATCCAACTAGTAAGATATTCTGAGAACCTGCCAGGTACCAGACACTGTAGTAGTTTTTGTGGAAGTCAGTGGGGAAGTAGATGAATGCAATAGATGTTTCCATAGATCTTACAATCAACTATAAAGAGGCAATTTGAACACTGTGTGCTAAAAATTTCTACAGTCAGGGAAACACGTAAAACACTCACCTGATCAAGACTTGAGGGGTCAGAGATGGCTTCCAGAAAGGAGAAATGTCTTAACCAAGAGAAAGGAATGGTTTGAAGTCAGTGTTTCAGGCCAGGGAAAGTGCAAAATCTCTGAGCAAAGAGAGGGCATGATCTGTTCGAAAGGGGAAAACATTCAGCGTGATTGGGGAATGGTGTCAAGAGGGATTGGAAATAGATTGGGTGACAGACTTACACAGGGCTCAGGTTACAAGTGGCTTTGTAAACTGCATGGAGTTTAGACTTTATCCGAAGAGCATTAGGGAGCCATTCAAGCATCTTAAATAGGGTGGAGACGTTATCAAGTTTGGGTTTAGAAAGCTCATTTTAGCTGAAGTATAGGAAATTATCTGGAAGGAGGGCAATTCTGGAAACATCCATCCAATTAGAAGGCTTCTTGCCGCAGTGATTCAGATGAACAATGAGGTTTCTCAAGCCAGAGAAATAGAGAAAATCTGCAATCATTCATACATCCTTTTATTCATTCAACCAATATATATTGACTGTGTCAGGCACTATTCTGGATTTCAGGGATTTAATAGTGAATGAAAGAGACAGGGCCCAAGCCTGTAGTGGTGGATTCTGACGGGTTGTGATCAGTGCTAGCACAGTGTGCTGACATACCACAGGGCTGACATCTGGCAGGGACTTTGAGGGGTGAACTAAAAGACATATTTTTTAAAAAAGTAAAAGGCAAGCTCAGATCTGAATCCGGTTATTCCACAAATATTTATTATTTCCTGTGTGCCAAAAGCTCTTCTTAGCATAGAAGACATAGCAGCGAAAAAGACAAATTCTATAGGTCATGGGGCTTACATTCTAGTGCAAAGCTACCTTTCTAGTCTTCTGATTAATGAGTATCAGTAGAAAGCTAGATTAGGGAATGACAATAGAGATTACTGGTATATAGGACATACTGATAATCGAAGGTGAAAAAGAAGAAGAAAGCAAGACTAATGCCTAGAGAATTCAGGAAAAGAAACAGCTTTGGGTAAAAAATGACAAGGTCAGTTTTGTAGGTGTTGAGTCTCAGGTACCACAGAGATGTCAAACAGGAATTCGTCAGTAAACAGTTTTGTAAAATGGTTAGATATCTGGGCTCTGTATGCAGCTTGCCTGAGTTCAAATACTGATTCCACCACTTATAAACCCCATTACCTTGGACAAATTAATTAACCAAGTTTTGGCTATTGCCACATCTGAAGTTAGAGTTATACATTTTGAAATCACATTCATGCATTTGTACAAGTTGTGCATGTCACAAAAGTGTCACACTTAAAGTGATACCTGCCAGGAGAAAGGGAGAGGTCAAATTTCTTGAGTGAAGTGGTGGTAATTGATAGAGAAAGATCACTTGGAAGTTTGGGAGAGGATGAGGTGGGATATCGGGCCTCCTCAAATCTCCATCAGTCCATATGTACAATTTAACTGTTCTTCTTGAGGCTATTCCTCTCACAAGGCCCGAATTTCAGGGCCACCTCAGAACAAAAGACTCATACAGATTGAAAGTGAAGGGATGGAAAAAAATATTGCATGCAAATGCAAATGGAAAAAAAATAACACTGGGATAAAAATACTGTTATCTGACAAATGAACTCCAAAGAAAGGCCATAAAAGAGACAACAAAGGGCAACACATAATACTAAAGGGATCAATCCAACAGGAGGATATATACTAAGTATAGACTATACCAAATGACACAGCCCTAATAGATGACTCCTCCTGTTATGTTGGTGAAACTTGATTTTTATCAGAAGCCTGGGGAGTTGGCCGGCAAAGTGACTTGACTGAATCACTCCACTGGGAGCCACTATGGAAAACAGTATGAAGTTACCTCAAAAAATTGAAAATGGATCCCACTTCTGGTTATATGTCCTAAGAAACCTTAAATAACAATCAGAAAGAATACATGCACCCCAATGTTCATAACAGCGTTAGTTACAAAAACCAAGACCTGAAAACAGCCCAACTGCCCATCAGTGTCCATTCTATATAACAAAGAGATAATATGCAAATTGACCATCACACGCTCACACAGATGGCCGCCCTATGTGGTCACAAGATGGCCACTACTCCCATGTCATCACAAGATGGCCACCACAAGATGGCTGGCAAGGGAGGGCAGTTGTGGGCGATCAGGACAGCAGGGGTGGGCAGTTAGGGGCAATCGGGCTGGCAGGGGAGCAGTTAGGGGCAATCGGGCTGGCAGGAGAGCAGTTAGGCGCCAATCAGGCTGGCAGGGGAGTGGTTAGGGCAGGGGTGGGCAAACTTTTTGACTCGAGGGCCACAATGGGTTCTTAAACTGGACCGGAGGGCCGGAACAAAAGCATGGATGGAGTGTTTGTGTGAACTAATATAAATTCAAAGTAAACATCATTAAATAAAAGGGTACGGTCTTTTTTTTTTTAGTTTTATTCATTTCAAAAGGGCCGGATCCTTGCCCACGGCTGCTCTAGAGTGATGCTTTCTTAATGCAAATAACTCACCTGCATTGGCTTTAAGGTCTTCAGGTGTGACCATGACAACAAATCGGATTGCACGTTCATTTCGAAACATCTCGTAGGACCACCGACGGATAGACCGCATGCATTTCACTGCTGCAATGCCATTGTTGGCAATAAGAACCTGGGAGAGTTAGGGGATGGGAATTGGAGAGAAAAATAGAAAAAGCAAGCAATGATGGAGAGAAAGAGGTGAGACAATTTTTGTAAATCTATCTTATTTTGAAAAGGCAGATTTTCTATAGGAATTTGTATTCCTGGTCTAGGTAGTTAAGAACTAGCTCCCACATGACCAAGGGATATTTTAAAATGTTAGCTAAGGAAATACTTCAATATGTGCCTGACTCAACCTTATTCCTTTCTAGCTTCCTTCTTTTAAAAATCCTCACCCAAGGATATGCTTTTTTTTTAAATTGATTTTTAGAGAGAGAGGATGGCTAGGGAGAGAAACATCGATGTGACAGAAAAACATCAATCAGTTGCCGCCTGTATGCACCCTGACTGGGGATTGACAACCCCACAACATGGGCATGTGCCCTGATGAGGAATTGAACTGGTGACCCTTCAGTGCACAGGATGAAACTCAACCAACTGAGCCGCCTGGTCAATGCATAACTTCATTTCTCTCTCTCTTTTTTTTTAAACCCTCACCTGAGGATATTTTTTCCATTGATTTTTAGAGAGAGTGGAAG
>NW_005355923.1:1245246-1255033 GCF_000412655.1 Myotis brandtii | reverse complement strand
ACGCCCCTAAACTTCAGCCGAGCACACAGGCACCTGACACAAAAGCAGTGATGGGGTCCCCCTGGGCGATTCGGGCCCGTGACGCCAGAAGCCGACGTGCTCCTCAGCCCTGCTCCGGGGACCAGCCCAGGGGCCCGGTCCTCCTCCCTGAGGAGTCCGGGCTGGGCCCCAGCCTCCGCCACCGTCTGTCTCCCACGATGGCGAGCAGCAGCGGCTCCAAAGCCGAGTTCATTGTGGGAGGGAAATACAAACTGGTGCGGAAGATCGCGCCTGGCTCCTTCCGCGACATTTACCTGGCTATCAGCATCACCCATGGCTGGAGGTGACAGTGACGCTGGAGGCTCAGAAGGCCAGGCACCCGCAGTTGCTGTAGGAAAGCAAACTCCCTAAGATTCTTCAGAAGGGGGCGGCATCCCCCACAGATGGGCAGGAAAAAGACCACCATGTGCTAGTCCTGGGTCTTCTGGGACCCGGCCTGGAAGACCTCTCCAATTTCTGTGCAAGGAGGTTCACAGTGAAAACTCCTTATGTCCGCTGACCAGACGGTCAGTAGAATGGAATATGTGCATACGAAGAATTTTATACACAGAGACATGAAACCAGACAACTTCCTAATGGGCATTGGGCGTCACTGTAATAAGTTATTTCCTTATTGATTTTGGTCTGGCCAAAAAGTACAGAGACAACAGGACGAGGAGACACATACCATACAAAGAAGATACAAATCTCACAGGCACTGCCCGATATGCTAGCATCAGTGCACATCTTGGTATTGAACAGAGTCACCGGGACGACATGGTATCATTAGGATATGTTTTGATAGTACCAGCCTGGTAGCCGACTTCATGGATAGAGCATCGGCCTGCGGACTGAAGGATCGCGAGTTCGATTCTGGTCAGGGGCACATGCCTCCCCGGTGGGGGGCGTGCAAGAGGCAGCCGATCAATGATTGTAATCATCTGATAAAAATTGGGTTACTTTAATAGTACATTTTACAAATTTATTTTAATTATTGGGGAAATATACTGATATTAAAATTGCTTATTTACACTTGATAATCCTAAGTCCTTAGTAATGTAAATCTTGTCCTTAGTAATGTAAAATGTATTAGTGTGCCTCTTTTAAAAAATTCCACCAGTTTAATTTTTAAATAAAATTTTTAATGTAAGTGCTTACTAAAGCATAAATTAAGAGCTATCCTTGCTTAATACCCACCTATGAATATCGTCAAAAGTGAAGAATGTTTCAAAATAACATCTTAAAATTTTTTGAATACTCTACCTATTTATATTAAAATTTCAGATCTATTATAAATAAAACATATAGCCTTTCTGATTCTGTAGGCCATTTGTCTGAAACTGCTCAGAAGAAAGCCCAGTGAGAAAGTGTGAATAGTTCAAAATTCTTCACCATTTCAGAAAATGTTAAAGTTCATTTGTCCTTAAAACATTAGTAGTATACCCCTGCATTCGAAAGTGATTATGGGCTGTCCGTGCCCTGGTCATTGAAAAAAAAATTAGTAGTATACTCATTTAAAAAGGAAATGGCAGGATTATCTAGATTTTGATTACAGAGTCTCTCTTTCTGTGCCTGTTTTGGAAATATTTGAGATAACATCTCAACTGGGATAAGGCAAAATTTATAATAAAAAATTTCTAAAATAAGTAAACCACATATACAGTAAACCTTATATGTAAATAATATTTCTACTTTTTAAGCATTTATTTAATACATAGTCATTAGGTAAGGTACTTTGTGAGGGCCGAAAGTAGGCAGATGACAAGATCCACGAGATTACAATCATACTAGAGAAATCTTAAATAATTAGAGAACACCATCATCATGTAAAACTACACATATTACATATAACCTATGCATGCAGAGAGCTGAGAAATTAATGTGGATCAAAGTGATGAAAGATGAAATTTGAGTGGGCTTATGGCTTGAGTCAGATAGCCTGTATGTTGGGGAAATGTCTATATGTGTTTACATAGTATTAGTAAGAAATGGAAAATAGAAAAAAAGCAGAGAAGAATATCAGTAGATTAGTAAAGTGCTATATCATAAAAGGTCATAATACCTAATGGGCTTTGAATTTGATCTTACGTACACAATAGAGAGAATTAAAAGTTCTTAAACAATGGAGTCAAAGTGTAAACCACCTAAAATATGTATTAGTCTCATTCTTTATTCCTTTTTCTTTCATACTTTGCAAACTCACCTACTAATAAAGATTTTGTTCCTAGTATCACTTGTTCCCATCACTGGTATAATCTTACCATTTTCTTTCAATTCTTGTGTGGCTTCTTTTTAGTAATTAAATATGGGTGCCCTTGCTATATTTTGGTTTCTGATATTAATGGTTAAATGTATTTAACTATATGTGTTTTGTCTTCTACCATAAAGAAATATCTAAGGAAGTTGAGTCTGCATTTCCTTTACATTCCCCTTCTGTTGATCATAAATAACACTCTATAATTGGTCATGACTATCAATAAAAGAATAGTTTTATTTGGTTGAAAATAGAATAGTTGAGTATTTATTAGGATCTGTTTTATCATGTGTATACAGTTTCAGTTGGACTTAAGGTAAATATTCTTCAGCAAAATTCAGCACATTAGAAAATGTCTTTTTCTCTCATTGTTTTTTCTTCCTGAAAATGACAGTTTTTCATGCCCATGATGGGAATAGAAAGCAGAAAATAAGCTGCAGAAAATGCCCAAGACCTTCCAGGCGTAACCAACAATGGCCCCACAGAGGAGAAAAGAGGTTCTGTCTGCATCAGGAAACTTAATGGAATCATATCTAAAAGCATTGATGCAGGGGTGTGTGTTGCGGGGGGGCGGGAGATGGCGGCAGAGTACGTGGATATTTCTCCCACCTCCTCCCAGAATCTAACTGGAATTAGAACTAAACTGGGAAATATTCATTCTGAAATGCCGGTTGGAGACTGGCTGAAGAGGAGACTTTAAACAACGACAGAAACCATCTCGAGATTGGTATGAAGGGTGATGATGGGAGAAGCACTGTCTGAGCTCCTAGGAGCAAAGGGCCAAGGGTGAGGAGGGTTCCCCTGGAGAGGAGAGGGGCTGGGACCCCCGGAAGGGCACCCCAGCCTGCACAGCCAGAGTGGGCAACAGCTGTTCGTTCACCGACCAGCTGCGGTGAGGCTTCTGGGAGCCAGAGAGGAGAGCTGTTGGGAGGCAAAGCCACTTTTTTTAGAGTGTCACCCCCCTCCCCCCGCCAACCCCCCACAGGATTTTCATTCCCAGACTGAGGAGAGATGGGGTGGAGGGAGTTGGGGAGAGTGGCAGGAGGACAGCTGCCAGGATACCTGTGCTGAGTCATCCCCCACATATAGCAGCAGCCATTTCTCCTAAGAGATAAAAGCCCCTCCCAACAGCTGAAGCCTGGGGAAAGGCAAATAGCCTGCCCCCCAGGACACAGCTCACCTCACCCTAAGGAATCCTGCTTGCCCCACTTTCTGGAATCCTGCTAGCCCAACCCTGCACCGTGAACCCAACTGAGGAGGCCGCAACCTCAGGGAGCAGCAGTCTCAGGGAATGTCAGTGGCTGGCTGTGGGGCAGAGACATCCTCCACATCCCTGGGAACCTGGCTGGCACTTCCTTCTCATGGGAGAGCTGAGAGAATCTCTTGGCTTCCAGCAGACCCAACAGCCTACCTAAGAGGGTCTCTGCCCTGCCAAGGTCAGGGAAATAGTTTGGGTACACACCCTCCACCTGCCGTAGGGCCCAGTGCTGCTAAACACCAACCTAGGAGCTCTGCTTGTCCCTCCCAAGGTGTAAGAAATAAGGCGAGCTCCCTGAGTCAGGGGTCCTGGTAGAACACAAAACATACTCGGGAGCCAGGCAGCAAGGCAAAGATCTTCACTTCTATGTAGAAGGGTGCACACACACCTTCGGGAAACACATGCACACTGAGCAGGTGGTCTGCTCGGGTTTACAATCCCTGATGCGTGTGACCTGTTGCTTACTTGTGATTGGAGCTCAGATGCACAGTCTGTCGGAATTGGCTAATTCAAAGGGAAGGGCAGGCCTTTGCTGTTTCAAGATGGCAGCCCCCAGGGGAGCTGCAAGCCATGTGGCCAACATGGCAGCTGCCAAGTTTACACAGTCCAAAATGGCGGCTGTCTACACTGTTCTTTGACAGAAAAGATGATTTGTTTATTCTCACAAAGGGCAGACAGTCCCAGGGAAAGCAGCCACAATATCGCTTAAAGCTTTGAACAGGACACCAAAAGCCAAACTTGACAGCTTCTGACATTGCCTTGCACAAAACTACCTCCTGGGAAGTCTAAAGTCAGGATGCAAGACAAGTAACTTCCAGCAGCATAAGAGCAGGACCCCTCGAAGGCACTGAAATCTGATCAGATGAACTTCACTTGGTTGGTTTTGTTTTGTTTTCTTTTTTTCTCAATATTTTATTTTTTATTGCTTCAATATTAATTTTTTTCTCTTTTCACTCTTGTTTCTTTCATATCTCTTTTTTTGCTTCCTTCTTTTTCTTATCCTATTTTTTTTCTTTTTTTCCTATTCTTCCTTTTTATTTACCTCTTTCTTTTCTTTTTACCTTCTCATTTTTCTCTTTCTTTCTTCTTGTCTTTTTTTTCCATTTTCTTATTTATACTTTTTACTCTTATATTTTTCTCTCCCTTCTCTCTTTTTAGAATATTTTTTCTGTCCCTTTTTTCTTCTAGTATTCTTGTTATTTTACTTTATTATTGGTATTATTATCTTTTTCTTTCTTTCTTTTCTGTTCATTATTCTTGTTCTCTTTCCTAATTCTCTTTTCTTTTGTGGATGTTTTTGCTATTGTTTTCTGGACCTTTTGTATGCTTTGTTTGTTTTCTATGTATTTTGTTTTGTGTTATTTTGCCCTGTCAGTGCCTGTACAACAGCTCACATGACATGGTTGGGACTGAGACTCACAACTAGCCAGCCTGAAAAGAGATCCCACCCATGACAACAAAATCAAGACTCAATTGCAACAGGAGAGCCCAAATAATCAACAAAAGGGTCACTGCTAGAGCATCTAGCTTAAGAGTTCAAGGAGAATGCACCAATGGATCCCACATGACATTTACTACAAAAGGCCACCCCATGGAGACTGGTAATCACAGCAGGTATATCTAATACATAGAAACAAACACAAAGAGACAACTAAAATGGGGAGACCAAGAAATAATCACTAAATTAAAGAAAAAGAGGAATCTCCAGAAAAAGACCTAAATGAGATGAAGAGCAATTTTTTATCAGACACAGAGTTCAGAGTAATGGTTATAAAGATGCGTCAGGAACTTGAGTACTACAAGGAATTAAATGGGAACTATAATGGAAACTACATCAGCATCAAAAAGGACATAGGTGCCATGAATAAGAATCAGGTGGAAATGAAGAATACTATATCTGATGTGTAGAACACACTGGAAAGAATTAAAAGCAGGCTTGATAAAGCAAAGGATTGGATCAGTGATTTGGAAAACAAGGTAGCAAAAAACACTCAATTAGAGGAGTAAAAAGAAAAAGAAACACTTAAAAACATGAGGAGAGTTTAAAGGAACTATGGGACAATATGAACAGAACAACATCCATATCATCAGGGTACCAGAGGGAGAAGAAAGAAAGCAAGGAATAGAGAACCTGTTTGAAGAAATGACAGAAAAGAGAAAGAAAGCAAGGAATAGAGAACCTGTTTGAAGAAATAATGACAGAAAAGTTCCCTAACCTGATGAAGGAAAAAGCAATACAAGTTCAGGAAGCACAGAGAGTCCCAAACAAGAGGAACACAAAGAGACCTATAAAAAAACACATCATAGTTAAAATGGCAAATGTAAAGACAAAGAGAGAATCATAAGGGCAGCAAGAGTGAAGAAGTCAGTTATCTATAAGGGAGCTCCAATAAAGCTGTCAGCTGATTTCTCAACGGAAACACTACAGGCCAGAAGGGAATTGTATGAAGTATTCAAAGTAATGAAAAGCAAGGATGTGAAATCAAGACTACTTTATCCAGCAAAGCTATCATTCAAAATAGAAGGTGAAGTAAAAAGCTTCCCAGACAAAAAAAACAAAAAACAAAACAGAAAAAAAACTAAAGAAGATAATTACCACCAAACCAACATTTCAAGAAATGCTAAAGGGACTGTTGCAAGAAGAAAAAGAAAGAGAGAGAACGAGAGAGAGAAAGGAATATAGGCATAAAGAATTAAAAAGGCAATAAATAAGTACCTATCAATAATAACCTTAAACATAAATGGATTAAATACTCCAATCAAAAGACATAGGGTAACTGAATGGATAAGAAAACATGACCCATACATCCATTGGTTATCCTATGTCTTTTGATATAT
Source organism: Myotis brandtii (assembly GCF_000412655.1). Taxonomy (NCBI): domain Eukaryota; kingdom Metazoa; phylum Chordata; class Mammalia; order Chiroptera; family Vespertilionidae; genus Myotis; species Myotis brandtii. The sequence continues at coordinate 1,248,665 of NW_005355923.1, read as the reverse complement.
ATATATATATTCTACAACTGAGCCACCTCAGAACAAAAGACACACAGGTTGAAAGTGAAGGGATGGTGGTAAAATATTTTCCAAGAAAAAAAAAAAGCAGGGTTAGCAGTACTTATATCTGACAAAATAGACTTCAAAACAAAGGTTAAAAGAAGAGACAAAGAAGAAAACTACATAATACTAATAGAATCATTCCAACAAGTGGATATAATCTTGGTAAACATATATGCACCCAATATAGGAACACCTACATATATTAAAAAACTCCTAGAGGACTGTAATGCAGAGATAGACATCAATACAGTCATAGTGGGAAATTTTATTTTATTTTTAAAAAATATGTTTTTATTGATTTTTAGAAAGAGGAAGAGAGAGATAGAGAAAAGCACCCTGGAAGTGTCTTGGTTTTATTCACCTGTGTGGCTCTGCATTGTTTTCTTAGATTCTGTTTATTTGATGACTGTTCAAAACTACATCAATCTATGTGTGGGCGAAGAGGGGACACATACTAAACCTGACCAGCTCAGGGGAGGCCTGTGTGGTGGCCTTGCAAACACAGAGACCTAAAGGAACCACAAAGGATGGTCTGAAATTAAAAGCTTTTAACTAACAGCAGTTTATGGTGGGTAGTCATGTCCTAGGCTGGTATCTTTCCTGACAAAGGCCCATCTTTACCTTAACTGAGCTTGTCTGTTATCTTTTTGCATCTATGATAGCATATCTTTGGAATGTCAAAGTAATTTTCCTTTCTTCGGACCCCTCAAAGCTCAGGCAATGCCTCTGTGGAGACCACACATCCCCTCATTGTTATTGAGTTAATTGTTGACTGTTATCTACCCTATACCCACCTAAGTAAAAGAAGTGTGTGGCTCTCTCCCACCTCCCTAATCTATCACCAGTGGATTTCAAGTAACCCACTTACGACTCCCATTTTGGTTGTAATGTTTAAAACAAGGTGCAAAACTGCCTTTCTCAGAACATTATCTCAATCTGTTGAGATTTTGCTTCCTGGCAATTGTCAACAGTTTGGCTCAAATAAACTCACAAAATTTCTCTATGGGTTTGAATGTTTCTTACATTGACACATGTTAAACCTACATTAACGTATGTTGAAGAAATATCTCCTGGGTAGAAATTATGTGATTTGGCTGCTATTTTAATCAAATACACCAACTACACCCCAAATGTTATCTTTACCTTGCCCTTTTATCTTCTATAAAGAGACTAAAAACTAAGTATTTGCCAAAAGGAGCACAGAAAATTCTAGTATACCAGAACTTTTCTCAGAAAGAAGCCTTGTACTTATTTACATTGTTAAAACATAAACTGAGGCATACTGAATATTTTAAGAGTTTGAGGGGGATATAAAAACTTTTTATTTCCAAAAAATTCTTCACATCCTGAGTTACACAATTTCTTTTTCTCCCACTTACCAGGAAAGGGTATTTCATACATAGGGGCACAGGCATAATGAATCTGTGTGCTGTGGAGGCCATGGAGATGTCTTCTGTGGAGGTCACTTTTTCCAAAGTCAGCATAGAAGCTGGAAATGAAGTGTCATCAAATGATCCTCAAAGATCCTTCCAGACTTGATGCCCTTGGCAATGCAGAGCCCCTTTGGAGACTCTCAGGCCAGTTTTTGTATTTTAGCAGCAGCCTCCTATCCGCTCCTATCCAACCCCCTCAGTTTTGCATTAATCCTGACCCTTCTTGCTTTTGCTTTTCTTAACGTCCTTGCCATTAAGAAGCAGTTTGTTGATGAGGGGAGACATTTATAGAGAAAATGCAGAAGTGAAGGGAGGCTGCAGTTACGACTGATGTTTGCAGCTTAAAGCCTATTTGGCTGTTTGTGACTGGTTGTCCTTAGTGCTTTGATTTCCTACCCTGCAGGCAGTTACAGGCTCAGATTTGGTTTGTTTATGTGGGTCATCATGGCATTAGAGCCACCTTTTCTATGGCCTCCTTGCTTAATTGGTGAAACCGCATATACAATATTTCTCACTTGAATATAGGCAAGAGACAAGATGGGTACCATTGAGGCAAGTGGGAGATTCTGGCTGTAAAACCATTTAAAAGGGACACGTTTCCTAATCAGGGACATGGACAAGCGACATTACAAAGGCTGCTGCATGTCTCTATGTGAAGCTTACTGCTGGGACCGAGATTGCTCTTCGGGGAGGGCAGATGTTCTCCATCACACAGGGGGAAAGCACTTAGACGCTTCCAGCGTGAATAGAGGCCACAGGTTACAGCTTTCTTTGGAGGCGGCTTTTAAATCACCGTCCTGCTGAGGGACTTCTGCTGCCAACAGTGCTGAGCCAGTGCCCTTTGTATTCGATGACGACGACATTGAGAATTGTTTCGTGCAGGGGCTCTGGACAAAAAGACACATTAGGACAAAAGTCCTTTCTACGTTGAGTACATACACAAAGATTGCTCTAAATTTGCTTCCTTGCCAAAGGAAATACTTTATTGTAGATTTTTTTAAAAAAATCCTTGAAACTAGAATAGTGGATCTCAGAGGGGGTTGGCGGTGGGTGGTAGGATGCATACCGGGACTATTTGGGTAAATTTTCACAGTCTCCCTCTTTGAGAATCACTGTCTTGAATGTTCTTAAAATATGTTTTTATTGACTTGAGAGAGAGAGGAAGGGTGAGAGAGAGATAGAGAAACATTGATCGGCTGCATCCTGCATGCCCCCTACTGGGGCTAGAGCCCTTAACCTGGGCATGTGCCTTGACTAGGAATTGAACCTGTAACCTCTTGGTTCATGGGTCGACCCTCAACCATCATCTGGGCATAGTAGGGAATTTTAACATCTCATTGATGTCAATGAATAAATCTTCCAGACAAAAAGTCAATAAGAAAACAGTGACCTTAAAGAAGACACTAGATCAGATGGATTTAATTGATATTTACAGAACATTTCATGCCCAAGTGGCAGAATATACATTCTTCTCTAGAACACATGGAACATTCTTAAAGATAGGCCACATTTTAGGACACAAAACAAGTCTGTACAAGTTCAAGAAGACTGAAATCATATCAAGCATTGTCTCAGATATCAATGGCATGAAGCTAGAACTCAACTATAAGAAAAATACACAAAAATATTGAAACACATGAAGGCTAAATAGTAGTCATTAATAAATGAATTGGTTAAGAATGATGTCAGGGAGGGAGGAAATAAAAAACTTCCTGGCAACAAATGAAAATGAACACACAATAATGCAAAATCTATGAACCACAGTGAAAGCAGTCCTGAGAGGGAAGTTCAGAGCTCTACTTCAAGAAACAAGAAAAATTTCAACTAAATTATCTAACCCTACAACTAAAATAATTAAAAATAGAACAACAAGAAAATCCCAGAGTAAGTGGAAAGAAGGATATAATAAAGGTCAGAGTAGAAATAAATGAC
>NW_005355923.1:1231309-1244822 GCF_000412655.1 Myotis brandtii | reverse complement strand
TGACAGGAATTGAACCTGGGCCCCTTTAGTCCGCAGGCTGACGCTCTATCCACTGAGCCAAACCAGTCAAGGCCCTCCTCAAACTATTTAAAAAAATATAAGAAGAGGGATGATTTCCAAACTCTTTAACAAGGCCAGCATTATCATGATTCCATAACCAGATAGAGATATTACAAAGAAAAAAATTAGAAGCCTATATACATGATGAAGATAGATGCTAAAATCCTCAATCAAATAATACTACATCAATTTCAGCAATACATTAAAAAGATCCTACACCATGAACAAATTAGAATTATTCTGGGGGTGGATTCAGGGCTGGCACAATATTTGCAAATCAATAAAGGTGATACATGACATAAACAAAATGAAGCATAAAAATCACATGATTATATCAGTAGATACAGAGAAAGCATTCCACAAATCCAGCATAAAAACTCTCAGCAAAGCAGAAAAAGAGAGAACACATCTCAAAATAATAAAGGCCATATATGACAAACCTACAGCCAATATCATACTCAGTGGGCAAAAGCTAAAGCCATTTTGCCTAAGAACAGGAACAATACAGAGATATCTGCTTTCACCACTCTTATTCAACATAGTACTGGAAGTCCTAGCCACAGCATTCAGATAGGAAGAAAACATAAAAGGCATCCAACTTGGAAAGGAGGAAGCAAAACTGTCCTTATTCACAGATGACATGATATATACATAGAAAACCTCAAAGACTACACCAAAAAAAAATGCTAGATTTAATAAATGAATTTGGCAAAGTAGCAGGATACAAAATTAACATCCAGAAAACAATGGCATTTTTATACACCAATACTAAACTCTTTTAGAAAGAGAAACTAAAAAAAAAACAAAACCACAAAACACCTCACTTACTACTGCAATGGAAAAAATAAGATACCTAGGAATAACCTTAACCAAGGAGATAAAATACTTGTCCTCAGAAAACTATAGGACATCAAAGAAAGCAATAGATGAATATGCAAATAAGTGGAAGCATATACCATGGAAGAATTAACATCATTAACATGTCTATTCTACCCAAAGCAATCTATAGATTCAATGTAATCCTTATTAAAATATTGCAGTTTTAGAGCAAATATTCCAAAAAATTATCCTAGGGCAAGAGAAACAAAGGGAAAAATAAACAAATGGGACTTCATCAAACTAAAAAGTTTCTGCACAGCAAAAGAAACTTTCCTCAAAAGAAATATTTCTAAAATTCCTCAAAAAATTAAAAATGGATCTGCCATTTGACCCAATGATCCCACCTCTCAGACTATATCTTAAGAATCCTGAAACACCAATCAGAAAGAATATATGCACCCTATGTTCATAGTAGTGTTCTTTACAATAGCTAATATCTGGAAACAGCCCAAGTGCCCATCAGGTGAGTGGATAAAAAAGCTGTGGTCCATTTACACAATGGGATACTATACAGCTGTGAAAAATGATCTCTTACCCTTTGGAACAGCCTGGGTGGACCTGGAGATTATTATGCTAAGCGAAATAAGCCAATAAGAGAAAGACAAATATCACATGATCTCATTTATATGTAAAATCTAATGAACAAAATAAACTGACAAACAAATAGGTCCAGAGGCATGGAAGCATCCAACAGCCTGACAGAACTCGGGAAAAGAGCAATCAAAACTTATATGCATAGTCCCTGGACACAGACAATATTCCTGGTGAAGGCCAAGGGTGGAGCTGGAGCTTGTTGGAGAGGGGCAAGTAGGGGGGTGGTAGATGACATCTGTAATACCCTCAACAATTAAAATAAAAAAGGAAAAGAGCTGGCGAAAGGCCGCTGCGTTCCTTCATTTCAATTCTTTCTCAGTACCTGAGACTCAACTATGTGAAATACGAGTTGGCATGTAACACCAAGACTCGATTAGAGTTCAATACTAGTAGAAGATGAAGAATCAGACCAGCCAGTTGGAGCCGTGGTTGACCAGCAGCCCAGGGATGAACAACCTCAACAAGAGGAGCCACCCACTGGAACAGTCTTTTAGTTTCTGAGTACCATTAGAAAGAGTGGTGTGTTTAATCAATATTGGTAAAATAGATGCTTGGAAGTCTATCTTATAAAACCTAAACTTTGCCCTTTGTGTACCTTTAATGTCATCTAAATCTAATGAGACTAAGGCATGTTCCCAACAGTTATGTTTCTCTTGCAGGGGAAGGAAAACCAGCCATTTAAAGGAAGATGATCTGAAGACACAGACTATTCTTATGTTGGATACTTCACTGTTAAAGTTCTCTCAATAAAGTTTTACAGCATTAAAAAAATAATAATAAAATAAAATAAAAAAGAAAAACATGTGGCAACTTATGACTACATTAGTCAAAACAAAAGCAGTTGAGCAGTTAACATCTGAACAGAGGCCTAATTAAGAAGTAAACTATTTAATTCTAGCTGCCCAAAGTACTAGGAGAATTATAATCATAGAGTTTCCCTGTACCCAAAGGCCACTGCTAGCTTCACCTGACTCTTTTCTACCCTCAGTTAGGGCCCAGTCCCCTCATCCCCTGGCTTTCTATTTATCTCTTTGTGTCGAGTATATTTTGGTAAATAACCTTAAATCCTTTCTGGGATAAGAAAGGCCATAAATAAATAAATAAATAAATAAATAAATAAATAAATACATTCATGCAATGATTGTACAGGGTTCTCAATGCACTGGGGGTGAATCAGGACCATGTAAAAGTGGGTGCATTTGTTTTTTTGAATGATGAGCTCTAGGTTTCACAACTTACATTTATTCATAGCTAAAACGTAACTACCATGATAAGAATATCTTTTATAACTCATTCTCTTAAAAGTAACTAGACTCAAAATATTTTAAAAGTTGTTTTATAATAACTAAATAGTTTTGTTGCTGTAAACCAAAAATTATAAATAAAAATCACCATTAAGTATAGCCACTTAATTCTAAGGGTGTGATTAAAAATAATAGGAAAACACTTTTTTACTGGATTTAATTTAAAAGCCCATGTTATCATGGATGTAATGCACAGAAAAAAACAATTTAAAAAAAAGAAAACTAGATTTGTGTTCATTTTACAAGTCTTTAAGACTAAAAATACCAGATTCAATTAAAAGATTTATTAAGAACCCAATACAACTCCTTGTACATAGTAGGTGCTTATTAAGTGTCTGTTCAAAGATGGGTCATTCTATAATCACAAATAATAAACATCTTCCTAAATTTTATGTTTTATTTATTTGAAACAGGAACTTGGTGCCCCCTAAAAAATTATTTACAAAATGAGAATAGAACATAAACATTAATAACAGGCCATAAATATCCATAATTTGGTTATTTCAAACGGGAAACAGGGCATAAAGTCTGTCTAATTAAAATGAAAAGTGCTATTATGAAGTTAGCACATGAATAAAACAGAAGCCCAGTGAAAAAGTATTTTAATATACTATAGATATTCTATAGTGTTTGATACCAACAAACTAGGATCAGCTTGGGTCTATAGCTGCTTAGGAAGGAACCTAGTTAATTGAAATATTGAACAATAGGAAATAGCACTCAGTGTATTAGCGTCAGCAATTGGAAGCTATGTTTGTTAGAAATAACCATGCCATTAATGTCCTGGGAACATCAGTGACCCAGAGGTATAAAGCATCGTTTTTTTTCAAACTGGAAAAAGTTTAGAGATCAACCCCTTTATTATCCAGTTTAGGGAACTAAGAAATCAAGTGAATTGAACATGGCCTGTAGCTGGTCAGCAACTCACAGCTCCTGACACCCAGGCTGGCATGCTTTTCCACGTTAACAGGATAATTAAATAGAAAATATGTTTACTGAGACCACAAATATCACCAAACTGGAATGGAGGAATGGCACAGGCTATCACTTTAAATTAGAAAATGGAATCTCCTTGGTACAAATTACTGATAAATGAAGAGGTCAAATAGTAAGAATGAAGCTCAATTGGCAAGAATGTATGGAAATTCACATGGGCAAAATAACAGCTTTAAAAAAGAAATGCAGTGAAGGATGGCCAGGTAGGTAAACAACTGACTCTGAGTCAATAAATAGAAAAGTGTGAATACCAGGTTTATACATGAATACTAAGCAAACAGGACTCATGAGGTAATTCTTCTATTTTATTCTCCATTAATCATCCCTTTACTACATAGTGTTATGAATGCTAGAGTTACCGAAGGCTCTGGAGAGGGTATAGGGTAGAGAAAGAAGTGCCTGGGAATGGTGATCCTAAAAGGTGGACCCTTAAAGGGAAACTTGACAGCAGACTCCATGAAAAGACTGTACACGGAGTTGGGTAACCATCATTTAAAATCTCCATTTTATATAGCATATAATGAAATTGATTTAGAACCGAAGATTATGAGTCAGATCTAAGTAAAACTCTCCACATGGCCTGAGGTGTGTAGCCCACCTTAAAAATGTGTAGCCCACTTTTAAAATGTGAGTGATATATTGAGCGATGAGCTTCTAAGAATTCATTTGAAAAAGCAGATGGATTCTCCTGATTCGGTGGTAATATGATCCTATGTGAAAGCAGAGAGGGGTATTAGGCAACCAACTATTCTTTGCTTCCTTTAGATTCCCAGTGGGAAAAGAGGGAGAACAAGTTGGAGCTGAAGTCTGAAGGGTGGAGCTCTGTTTCTGCTCACTCACTTCAGCTCCCATTAGTCTCTCACCTTCGGTTATTTTGTTAAAATCAACAACACCAGCAAACACATTTATTGAGTTTTCACTCTGGGTTTGGTACTGTGCTAAGTGTTCTATATTCATGACTTGCTTATTACTAACTGGTGCAAGCTACTTAACTTCTGTGTGCTTTGCTTTCTTTATTTGTAAAGTATGGAAAATAATAGCATCTACTTATGATGATAATCATAATAAATGAAAAATACTTAGAAAGGGTCTTTGAAGTAAGTACTTAATTAATAATAGTTATTATTAGCTCAACAACAAAAAAAAATCTTTAAAAGTAGTAGTTGCTACTACTTACTCCTCCATTTTACAGATAAGCAAATTGAGACTCAAAGAGTTGAGTTAGCTTCTTTAAGATTATAAAGCTGGTAACTGTTATGCCCAGATTTCAAGATCCCCAACAGACCAACAGGGAGCCAGCCAAGTTCGATGCAAAAGCAGAGAGTCCTTTATTCGAGCTAGCTCGGCTCCCCCACCTCGCTGACGACAGGAAGCAGAGAGAGGCTGCCATGGGAAAAAACAGGGTTTTAATAGGGGGTGGAGTGAGGGGAGGAGAGCTGACTGTGGGCCCTGCCGATTGGCCAGGCGCAAGCCGGGTCTTGTTACATAGGATGCGGTAATTTTTATGGCGCGCACATCCCTCGACTGTCATTGGTTATTTTAAAGAAATCCCGGGCATGGCCAGCAGAGGCTTGGGCTTCCGGGAAGAAGGTAGCACATGGCTGCTGCCCCAACATGGAGGATACGGGGTAAGATGGAGGGCATAGCCCTCACCCTTTCAGTAACAAACAGAATAACCACTTAAACTTCCAAATCTTGTGTGTTTTTTAACCTTTATGCCATGTTGGTCTTCCCCTTCTAGGTAGCAAAGCTGCAGCCACACCACATTAAATGTCCCTGATTAGTGGATCTCTATGTTGAACATACCCTGAGCTTTCAAATCTCTTTATTTGCCTTTTGCTCATTTTATTTCCTCTGTCTGAAATCACCTTCCTCCTCCCATCTTCACAGAGTTAATTGCTTGTCTGTGTTTCTTTAACACTTATCTCACATACAGCACTTATCACATTGTCTCATAATTTGTGTGCCAATAAAAGGTAGCATTTAAGATGCCAGAGTCTCTTTTAAGGGCTTCACAAGGATGCATTCACTGAGTCCTCTCAATAACCTGAGGATGTTTGTAACCTCCTTTTTATTGATGAGACAGATAAGGTTAAGTAACTTGCCCAAGAACAGACATGCAGGAAATGATTATTGATTGAATGATGGATAAGTAAAAATGCTTACTAAAATGATCAAAAAGTCTTTTTATCCCCGGGACAAAATTAACATCCTCAACTTTTTTTTTTTCATGATGGAGAAAACAAAATGACTTACTTCTTCACCTCATGATCTTGACTATCCATATAAGTTAAATGCTATTTTATTGTCTATTCAAAATCCCATAAACCAGGGCATGCATTATAGTATCAATTTTAATATTTGTATCAAGAATCTATTATTTTCCAAACACAGAGGAAAAAAGGAAACTTTTTTGTCTCCAAGCCAAACTTAAAAACCTGCCTTTCTGCCCAGCCAGCATTGCTCAGTGGTTAAACATCGACTGATAAACCAGGAGGTCACAGTCCCATCCCTGGTCAGGGCATATGCCCAGGTTGTGTGCTCGATTCCCAATGGGGGGCGTGCAGGAGGCAGCTGATCAATGATTCTCTCTCATCATTGATGTTTCTAATCTCTCTCTCCTTCTCCCTTGCTCTCTAAAATCAATAAAAAAATGTTTTTTAAAAAGGAAAAAACTTGCCTTTCTAAAGATGATTTTGTTGTCTAGGAAGTGGCGGGGGGGGGGGGTAGGGCAGTGCTGTGAATAATTCCAAGCCTCAGCCACCTGTGGTTTTTTTTGAGGCCTTTTTCTATAATCACTCAGAGAAAAACACGTTCTCTTTTCTTTCCTCCCCAGCCTTTCAAGGTTTCAGTTCTTGAATTAACTGCCTGATCTGGTGGGAGGAAATCTGGCTTTAAAATCCTTTTAATCAAAAGGGCTTGAGCAAGCTAATGGATATCATCCCTTTGGCAAAAGGAGCTGATATAAAAGCTCCTTCTCAAAAAAAAAACAACAAAAAAATCCCTATTTTCATAATTCTTTTATAAAATTAAAACCTGTTATACTGTAGTATAAGGCAAAAAAAAAAAATTAGACTTCCCTCCTCCCAAATATTTTCTCCATTGCTCCAGTTCTCAATATCCCTTTAACCTATTTGATGGTGTTAACTGATGGCAAAAAAAGGAATCCTATCATTTACAAATAACATCTTCGTTTTAACCATTACATAGACTAATTAGGAACTTGTGCCTCAAGATCAAACAATTCTATCATTTCAATGCGGTTTTAAAAAAGTTTCTGAGGGGATTGGGAAAGTCACAGAACACTAGCGTGCTCTGAGTTGAGAACAATAAAAATGTCAGCAATAAACTGTTATCTTAGTAGGCCTTGCAATTTCCATTCAAAACATTTGTAAGAGAATATTCACAGACATGCAACACAGACATGCAAGTGATGTATTTTGCATAGAAAAACAAACTCATAAGATTTTGGAATCATAAATAACCCTAATTCTGATAACCATCTACCTAAATTAATGTGTTTAGCCAGCATTTGAAACATTACCCTTTATCATCTTATCTTCTTTCTATTTTTTATATATGAAACCAATATAAGCTGGATCTTTTTTGTTTGTTTTACTAACAATACAGTCCAAGATGCTGGTGGAATAAAGTAAAAAATGGCACAAGGTAAATTTATCTAATGGTGAATACATATAAGTGAAGATTTTTGGTTCCACTTGCAAGGGTCCTACAGTAACACCTGTTGCAACACAACTCTACTTCATGGCTGAGAAGGAATATGTCTCTACAATTATAAATATGTTTAATTGTATTTGAATTTTGCAGGCCAGACAACTTTTCAGCTAATAGATTAGGTAATTTGGTTGTATATCTCCAATAGGGGGCAATAGAAAAGTTGAAGGAGTGGCATACTTAAATAATAAAGATATGTACCATTTCATAGGTAAGTCTCATCTTTGCTTGAGCACCAGGGGAGGCCCCCTGGGAGTGGGCATCTTAGTGCCTTCCTTTACCCAGGCATTCACAAGCTAACTTGCAGGAAGCTATAAAAATGGATGAAAAGACACCTCCAGGTTTCTTGAAGGAACTGAAATATCTCTCATATGGAAGTGGACAGTCAAGATATGGAGGAACTTGAACTCCCATTTTGTCATCTTTGCTTGAGCACCAGGGGAGGCCCCCTGGGAGTGGGCATCTTAGTGCCTTCCTTTACCCAGGCATTCACAAGCTAACTTGCAGGAAGCTATAAAAATGGATGAAAAGACACCTCCAGGTTTCTTGAAGGAACTGAAATATCTCTCATATGGAAGTGGACAGTCAAGATATGGAGGAACTTTAACTCCCATTTTGTTGTTGTTGTTATTTTGTGTATAGCATTAATAGCACAGGTAGGATTCCAAAATACAACATGGCAACTGGTTTCTCTCTGTCCTCAGGATCCTTGCTGAATTTTCTACCAGTTGCTCTCTATAAATATAATCATTGTAATAATGTCTCTACTGTAATTTTTTTTAGTTGGACACATAATGTTTCCAGAATATCTTTTGATAACATTTCCTTTATTGTAGTATATTGGATAATGATTTTAGTAGCAACCAGGGGATTTTATTGCTAGATTCAACCCAGTGTTGTACATTAAACTGTTTCAGATCCAATCAACTTTGGTATAAAGTAAAAATGAGGTCTAACAGAGTCCTCACTAAATCATCGCTTCAGCTGTCCTTATATGAGCAAACTGAATAGTTATATACATCACTGCGACATTTTATTTATTTTTCCTTATTTATATTTATATATTCTCTTTACAGATATAGTATAGCAATAAAAATTCTGTTCCATTATTCCTAAACTTATTTTTTAAGTACAAAAACCCCCAAACAAATAAAAACAATGAAAAACAGACAAAAAACAATAACAGCTTGTCTGTTTGTCATAACATTATTGTAAACTATTCTTCTTACAAGCTAAATATTTAGAATCCCGAATTTCTACTCTGCCACAAATTAAAATGTGATATTTATATGAAAATTCTGAATTAACCAACTACACAGGTATGTCTCTAAATGTTACTGGCTTATAAAAATAAAGAGAAAGATAATTATAATAAGCTATCAAATAATGCTTTCACAGATAATATAATTTGTTGGTGTATCAGCTTTATACTCCCTATCATTCATGCATTTCCATTTCTAAATTAATAGTGAGCAATAAAAATAAAAAAAAAACTATATTAAAGCTAGTCTTCCTAGTTTGTGCTTGCTTTTCAGGTCCAAAAATTTTTTAATTGTCAAAAACTGTAAAACTTATTCCAAGAAAATAACAGGCTACACAGTTAAGTTTTGGCAAATGCAACTTTATATTGAAATTCACACATCTGTATTTTAAAGAATGAGACTCACAGACTCTAATATATTTCTAAAATACCAGAAATCATATTAAAGCTTTCACAAGTTAAATCTGAAATAATTTAAATGACAAAAACACTGAATGTGCAGAAAATATAAACAAGACTGTGCCCTCTGTAGAATAAACACTTCACAAACTGTGCAGGATGTCATACTAAGGCTGTGGTCTCCCCTTGACAGCTGACTTAAAATATAAACATACATCAACTGCCTGCTTCTTAGAACATACTAGAATGAGTAGCACAATTTCATTATTCCAATAATGTGCACCTTAATTTTTAAACCACGTGAGGAAAAAGAAAAGAGAGTATTAATGATCTTCCATGTACTTCCAGATGCATGATCATGACCAGTTACTGATTTGCTATCCCTTGACTATTTGCTCCAATACTAAGTAAGATGAAAGATATTAGATAACTCTTCAAAGCAACACATGTTTATTCTGAATTATTAGAACAGCTCAATTGTACCATTAATGTAGCCTTCCAGGCCAAATAAAAGCGAATTGGGAAAATTTTGTACCAAATCAACAAAAATCAAATAATACAGTTCAATGCTAGCAATTTAACTAGTAGGTAAGGAAAGTGATATTTAGTAATGGTAATGTATTAATTTTTAAAAAGTAGATTCTAGCTCCAACTGGTGTGGCTCAGCAGTTGAGTGTCTACCCAGGAACCAAGTGGTCAGCAGTTTGATTCCTGTTCAGAGCACATGCCTGGATTGTGGCTCAATCCTCAGTAGGGGGCGTGCAGGACACAGCCCATTAATGATGTTTCTCTCTCACAATATTTCTATCTCTCTATCCCTCCCTTTTCCTTTCTCTCTAAAAATCAATAAACACATTTTTTTTTTAAAAAAGTAAACTCTAATTGGAACCAATATACTGCTTTGGAATGCACCTCCAAACTTACAAGATGATTTTTTTAAATGTCACAATTCAATAATTCATGGCATATCTTTAGTGGATGATGGTACTTTAAGTCCCCAAGTATTTTAGTATTTGCAAAACAATAATAGTATGAAATGTTTTAAACTCTTCAAACTTCTAAAATTAGTTTTTATCAACATATTTACCTCAAGTCAACTTAACTTATTAAGATGTCCAATGCTAGTTTTTTTTTGAAATGTTTTTTCATAAGTAGTGATATACACAGCATTTAGCACTGATACTTAGCACCTGCTAATTTCATTACCTAGTTTTCAACCACATAAAGAAACTTAGGGCAGTGGTTCAGTCCTTTCTCAATATCAAACCTCCATGGGCAGTCAGCAGGACCACTCTGAGATTTAAAATAGGATTATCGGTGAACAATTGCAAAGACTGCAGAAAGTCCCCCAAATCCCTATAACCACTAATCCCATTCTTGATTTTCTTCTCAAGATATGGCTACAGGCCACAGTTGCTTAAGAGAGAAGGTCAGTGTTTCAGAAGGCTAAAGATTTACAGATGCTCCTTCATATAACACAGTAAGGTTCCCTTGGTAACCTGGATTTTCTGCAGTAAAGAAGGGTTGTGCTGAAACAGCGTCTCAGCTCCCTGTTGGAGAAAATGCAGACAAAAGGATTGATTCCTGCTTGGGCAAAACTCATCCAGACAGCAGCTGTTAGAAATCCTCCCGGTACTACCGGCCCTCTTGCAAAAACTCTCCAATAGCAGGCTACCAGGTAGGGGCCCCACAAGGTTAGGAAGAGAAAAGTCATTATGTAGAACATTCTGCTGATCCTTTTTTCCATTTTGAATTCATCTAAGACCAATAGCCTTCTTCTGCTCGTGGGGTTTGCATTTTGCCTGATGCCCAGCAAGGTAGGTGGTGTGGGGCCCCTTCCAAATCCCGACAGCCAATTGGCAGCTGCCTGGCCGCTGGCTCCGGGGCCGTGAAAAGTCCAGTTCTGGCTGACCGCTGCTACAAACTGAACTGGCTTCATTTTCCTTCGATCGTGGACAAAAAATATCAGCTTGAGGTAGACAAGCTGTGTGGCTAGGAGGATGAGAGCAAGGAGCAGCATAAATCCTAAGGAATCGTTGGCCCTGAAGGAGCGGTGTTGGAAGGTGCATTGATCTTCCTCCCTAATGAATGAGTAAGTGCCCACATCTAAAACTGGGGGAAACGCCATGGCCACCGACAGAGTCCACACCATGCAGATCACAGCCAGGCACGTCCAAAAAGTCAGCCTCTTTGTATAAAAGCGATGATGGGCGATAGCTAAGTATCTGGTGACACTGATGCAGAAGAGCATGAAAGCAGTGTGGAAACAGGACAGAACCCCCAGAAAGGCAATCACTTTACAAGTCAGAGTCCCATACGTCCAGGTAGAGCCATTTTTGACAGAGTTGAATACAAATGGAAAACAAATTGCAGATCTGAGGACATCAGAACAGCCAAGGTCCAACAGGAAGTAGTAAGGTGCTCTATGCAAGGTCTTATCTTTCACCAGCAAAATGGAAATCAGAAGGTTGCCCACCACACTGACTCCTATTATGAAACCCAAGGAAGTCAGTTTCAGAAAGGCTGTTAGAGGGGAGAGATTTTGCAAAATGTTGTCAGCTGCATGGCTATAGTTCGCCATAGATGGATGGAGGATAAAGATACAGCCTTAGTCAAGTCTCATGATCTAGATAGAACAAGGAAAAGACAGACCCATACATTTTACTGCAAATGTAATCCACAAAGAGAATCGATCCAATCTGCTGTCATGCTTCCTCTTTTCTTCCATTTGATTTGCCATCAGAATATCTGGGGGAAAAAAGAGCTATCAGGTATGAAGTTAACAAGCAACGATGTCAGGCAGTGCTAACATAAAGCTGTTGATTTATGGGAAATAAGTAAAGTTTTAATTTTGAATGTTATTATTTGCTTTAGTATTTTTGCTTGAGAGTTCAGACAATTGGCTTGCTTAGTTTTCCAAGCTAGATAAACTTAAAAATGTTCCTCTTTTGGAGAACATACGTTTTTTTAGGTACCTTTAGGACAAAAGGGATAATGTTCCACAATCATAAAATATGCCAGTCTAGGAATTAGTCACTAGTGTTGCAATGGAATCTACAAGATTGACAACAGAAGACAGAGAGGAGACTACATTTATTTGAGGTGTATTAGTATCTGTCAGTATTTTATAGGTAACTCCCCTGTAGATATGGATCCAAAGAACCATTGCAAAATATTTGTCTTTTAACTCATGTGTCACCATTCATGCTGCATATTATGAGTGTATTTGCTGATTCTTTAGGGTATAATTTCAACATTTCTGATTTCTAAATTAATAGGAAATTATCCCAGGATTTGATGTGATTTAATCTTTTGTTTCCCCACTCCCACCCCACCCCATTTTTGGCAAATCTTTCCTCTTTTAAGCACACACGATTATTAAAAATGGTTAATGCAAATTCTGGCCAGGAAAACACACCCAGAGGAATAATGGACTTCCATTTGTAAATCTTGGATGCCTGGATTCAAATAAATTTAACACGAACCTGATTTTCTTGGTCAATTAAGCCTTTCCACTTACACTGATCATCTTAGTTGCAAATCGAAAGTGGCTTCGTTAAAAAAAATGCACATTTTCTTCTAGATGCCTGGGAACCACACCGGGAAAATCGGCTTCCTCTGCTATTTCCACTAAGCATATTTCCTTTGCCACTTTTCACTTGCTCGGAATATGCTGACGGTAACCCAGGCAAAACTGCTTCGATGATTTTAATTTCCCCACTGGTACGTCCCCGGGTAAATACCGATCTCATCATGCAACATTACGAAACCTGAAATCCGCCACCCCTGGATTTATAATGGGGGGAGGAGGAGGAGGGGAGAGACATGCATTACATACGCGAAGATGGTGCGAGAAGATTGTTTCTGTGCTGCAAGGGAACTGTTTCCGGCGGCTCGCAGGCTGATAGTCCTCAGTCTTGCAACGCTTTCCAAAAATGGAGCTTTGAATAAGCCCGACTGAAGATGCATTGTCTGAATGTACTTCCATTATGTAGTTTATTGTAAAAAAAAACACACACACAACAAAACAAAACAAAAAAAAAACCCACCTGGGGGGGGAGGGGGAGCGCTTTCCTGGCGAACCTGCAGTTTCATCGACACTGTGAGCCCTCCTCCCCGCAAACTTAACCGAGAGGATGGCCTCCTACCTGTTGGTGTTGGGCATCCCGACAGACTATAGCTTCTTCTTTCTATAAATTGCTGATTATTTTTTATTTTTTATTTTTTTTGGCCTTAGTGCTTTGACTGAGCATCCAGGCAGGGCTCGGCGGCGCCTGCGCGCTGA
>NW_005355923.1:1226904-1231057 GCF_000412655.1 Myotis brandtii | reverse complement strand
CTTCCCGGACCCTCGCCTTCCGCGAACCTTTTCCTCCTTCCTCTTTCAGAGTGGTCCCCTGCAGCGCCGCTGACCTTGGGATTTGCAAGTTACGGGGTGGGGAGGGGGCTGGGGGAGAGCAATAAATCTACAAAAATGTAAATGACTATTCCTCGCCTTTCACCCTAAGGAGCAACAGACTTTCGTTTCCTTCTTGCAAGTGCGATTTACCAATAGGTTGGACATGTCAAAGCACTTGTGTGTGTTTCCCTTTGTTATTACTGAAGAAAAATACCAGGAATACATAAAACTTACACCCGCCCAAAAGGCCCAATGATACCACAGCACACCACATGGCCTGACACCTGGGCGCTTTAGGGATGCCTCTAGAATCATGCATTTCCTTATGTTGCCATTTCGGAAGAATTTTGTTGGTGGGGTAATAAGAGATTTTAAACAACTCCCCACTTCCAAAAAAACTAGCAGACTTGTTTTCATTCATTCCCAATGTAAGACGTCTGCTTCTCACCCATGCTTATTGCTTTGTAATAATCTGTTAATGAAACAGAAGAAGAAGAAAAAAAGACCTTTACAGTAATAAATTGATGTCCGAACAGCAATAAAATACCTCATTGTTGGGTGGTGAGAATGTGACGTCAGGGAAACTTAAGCCAATCAGCACACAGATAACATGGGTTAATTTACACATTGTATTTCTATTGGCTATACCAAGATAAAGCTTTCCCTGTTTAAAGCTTAAAAATATATACTTCACTGTCATGATGTCACACTCATTACACAAAGCCCTATGTTGGTAATACTGAAATGGTTACATTTTCCTAATTTGTTTTCGAATGTCCTAAATCCATTTAAAAAAAGATAATGATCTTTTTAAAAATAAAAATATAAAACATAAAGCACCTAACTCTGGCATTCCTTTAATCTACAAGAGTCAATCCTGCAGTAGTACTGGAGTAACTTGAGAACATTTCCATTCAAGTGAAACACTCCACTTTTTTTTGCAAAACAAATTCAGAAGAAATCAAAACCATATGATGGTTTACAATTTCTATGTGAAATGTCAAATTACTTTGTTTTAATCCTCACATGAAGATATGTTTTTATTGATTTTAGAGAGAGGAAGGGAGAGAGAGAAAAACATCAATGTGAGAGAGAAACATCGATTGGTTACCTCCTGTTCACAGCCTGACTGGGCATGAAACATCTTTGGTGTAGGGACAGGGCTTCAACCAGGGGAGCCACCTAGCCAGGGCTGAAATTCATTTTTATGGAACTAAAAATAAATTCAATTTGTGTTGCTCTTGTTTTTTTTTACTTCATTAGTGCCTCAATGTACTTTGCAAAGAGTTATTTCCTGAGGTTTTTATTTTAATTCTCATCCAAAGGCCTATATATTGATTTTAGAGAGAGAGGAAGGGAGAGAGAAAGAGAGTGAGAGAGAGTTGTGAAAC
The DNA here is from genome assembly GCF_000412655.1 of Myotis brandtii. Classification (NCBI taxonomy): domain Eukaryota; kingdom Metazoa; phylum Chordata; class Mammalia; order Chiroptera; family Vespertilionidae; genus Myotis; species Myotis brandtii. The sequence goes on along the minus strand of NW_005355923.1, from coordinate 1,229,606 downwards.
ATCAATTGGATGCACCCCGCCCAGGGATTGAACCCACAACCTAGGCACATGTCCTGACCAGGAATTGAACCAGCAACCCTTCAGTGCATGGGAAGATGCTCCAACCAACTGAGCCACGAGGCCAGGGCCTGAGTTTTTACAGTTCAAAAATCCATAGAATAAAAACAAAAACAAAATATTCTGAATATTCACGATTGGCCTAATCCTTGCATGGATTAGGGAAAGATTATTTAAAAGTAAATTAAAAAGGTGACTGCCCTGTCAGGCCATGAAGCAATGATTTATTCTGCCAAAAGATATAGGACCAAGGGTTTATATATACTTTAAGAAACAGGTATTGCTTCCTTAAAAATAAAGGAGAGGATATGTGTGTATGCAATATCTTTCATATCTACAGCTCAGGGTATATTAAGGCTATAATTTTCCTTTGCAAATGAGTACAGTTACATCTACTAGTTACTCAGTTTCTCTAGCTATTAGATGAGAATGGCCTTTTTTTTTTTTTCCTCACTAGGGGGTTCAGGAAAATAATGAGATAGTTTCCAGTTAGTTCATTAACTCTATTGGAGAAAATATTAAAGTCTACACCTTCCACCAACAGGGGTTTTAAAAAATGGACTTAATAACTAACAAAAATTTCGTATCATCTACTAGTACTCAAATGTAAAGTTATTGGTTCAAAGTGCTCAAATCATAACCTTGTTTGATCTTAGCTAATTTCTTTTTTATTCCTTATATCATCAAGCCTAGAAAATTTTTGTTGAGAGTAGGACTAAGCAAACAACAGCAAAATATTATATCCACCCTAGGTTTGAAGGATCCTAAAGGTTTTCAAGTTCTGGGCATATTACATTTACTACATTGATCATTGGATTAGGAAATCTGATATAATTTGCTTAATTTGGTTCTTATAATAATATATATAATTTTATTTAAAACAGCAATTATCTTCTTTTCAAAATTAGTAGGACATTTCAGATTTTTGCCAAGTGATGCACAATTTCTTGAAGGTCAAATGCAATATTTTGATTCTATGCATTGTTTATGTGAAAATGTGTGTCAGGTTGTAAATAATTTTGGCAAATACACAGATTGATAGTCTAGGATGAAACGTTCTAAGAAAATATTTTTTAATCATTTATTTAAAGTGCCATCTCTCCCACTTGTCATTAAATCTTTAAAAACATGCGTCTTTGGTATTCTCAATTCTTACGAAAATCTAAAACTGTATCTGAAAAAGAGACTTAAACATTTTCTGAAAGCTATCTTATTAAGAAAGGCTCCCATTGGGGACTTTTTCAGAAAAACATGTTAATTTTTATCGAATTTATTGGGTAACATTGGTTAATAAAATTATATAAGTTTCAGATATACAATTCTATTACACATCATCGTATATTGTATTGTGTGGTGTTCACCTCCCCAAATCAAGTCTCCTTCCATCACCATTTAATCCCACCACTTAATCTCTTCTAAATCCACACACCCCTTTTCTTCTGGTAATTACCTTACTGTTCTCTGTGTCTATCAGGTTTTTTTTCCCCCCTTAATCTCTTCACCTTTCTCATCCAGTCCCTCAAATCCCATCCCCTCTGACACCTGTCAGTTTGTCTCTGTACCTATGAGTCTGTTTTTATTTTGCTCTTAGATTCCACATATAAGTGAAATCATATGGTACTTGTCTTTCAGTAACTGGCTTATTTCACTTAGCATAATACTTCCCAGGTCCATCTATACAGTCAGAAATAGTAAGATTTCCTTCTTTTTTATGGCCAATTAGTGTAAATGTACCACAGCTTCTTCATCCACTCATTTACTGATGGGCACTTGGGCAACTTTCAAATTTTGGCTATGGTAAATAATGCTGCAGTGAACATAGGGATGCATGTATTCTTTTGTATTAGTGTTTTGGATTTCTTCGGATAAATTCCCAGAAGTGAAATTGCTGGGCCATCCGCAGTTCTATTTTTAATTTTTTAAGGAAATTCTGTACTGTTTTCCACATTACCTGCACCAATCTGCATTCCTAACAACAATGCACAAAGGTTCCCATTTTAACCTGATCTTTGCCAACACTTGTTATTTGTTAATTTGTTGATGATAGCCATTCAGACAGGTGTGAGGGATGATATCTCACTGTGGTTTTACTTTGCATTTCTTTGATAGTTACGGACTTTGAGAATTTTTTCATATGTCTATTGGCCAGCTGTATGTTCTCTTTGGAGAAATGTCTATTCTGATGCAAATTTTAAAATTGGATTGTTGCTTTGTGTGTGTGTGTGTGTGTGTGTGTGTGTGTGTTTTGTGTGTGTGTGTGTGTGTGTGTGTTGAGTTATATGTTTTTATAAATTTTGGATATTAACCCCTAATCAGATGTCTCATTGGCGAATATGTTCTCCCATTTGGTGGGTTGCCTTTTCATTTTGTTGGTTTCCTTTGCTGTGCAAAAGCCTTTTAGTTTGCTGTAGTGCCATTTGTTTATTTTTTCTTTTGTTTCCTTTGCTCTAAGAGACATATCAGAATAAAATATTGCTACGAGAACTGTCCGAGATGTTACTGCCTATGTGTTCTAGAAGTTTTATGATTTCGAGACTTACATTTAAGTCTTTAATCCAGTTTGAATTTATTTTCCTGTATGGTGTAAGAGGTTGGTTTTTCTTTTCTTCCTTCCTTCCTTCCTTCCTTCCTTCCTTCCTTCCTTC
>NW_005355923.1:1225648-1226803 GCF_000412655.1 Myotis brandtii | reverse complement strand
CTTCCTTCCTTCCTTCCTTCCTTCCTTCCTTCCTTCCTTCCTTCCTTCCTTCTTTGCATGCATCTGTTCAATTTTCTCAATAACATTTCCTGAATAGACTCTTTTTACCCCATTGTATGTTCTTGTTTCCTTTGTCAAATATTAATTGACCATAAAGTTGTGGGTTTATTTTTGGGCTTCCTATTCTGTCCTATTGATCTATATGTCTGTTTTTATGCCAGCACCATGCTATTTGATTATTATGGCTAGTTTGACATCAGGTAGCATGATCTCTCCAACTTTTTTCTTTCTCAAGATCACTGTGGCTGTTTAGGGCCTTTTGTGGTTCCAAATAAATTTTTGAAATATTTTTTCTAGTTCTGTGAAATATGCCATTGTAGCTTGATAGGAATTGCATTGAATCTATAGATTGCTTTGAGTAGTATGGATATTTTAATGATGTGAATTCTTCCTATCCACAAACACAGTTTATGCTTACACTTATTTGTATCTTCCTCCATTTCTTTCTTCAGTGTCTTATAATTTTCCAAGTACAGGTCTTTTACATCCTTGGTTAAATTTACTTCAAGGTATTTTTTGATGCAATTGCAAATGGGTTGTTTTCTTAGTTTCTTTCTCTGATAGTTCATTCTTAGTGTATTAAAATGCCACAAATTGCTGGATATTTATTTTGCATCCTGCTACTTCACTGAATTCATTTATCATTTTTAGTGGATTTTTGGTGGAACCTTAAGGGTTCTCTATGCACAGTATCATGTCATCTGCAAATAGTGACAGTTTTACCTCTTCTTTTCAAATTTGGATGCCTTTTATTTCTTCTTGTCTGATCTCTGTTGCTAGGATTTCCATTACTATGTTGAATAAGAGTGGTGAGAGTGGACATTCTTTTATTGTTCCTGATCTTAAAGGAAACACTTTTAGTTTTTACCCACTGACTATGATGTTGACTGTGGGTTTTTGCTATATGGCCTTTATTATATTGAGCTATGTTCCTCCTACAGTTATCCCATGTTGCTGATATTCTTATTATAAATGGGTGCTGGCTCTTAGTAAATGCTTTTTCTATATCTATTGATATGATCATGTGATTTTTTTAACCTTTTATATTGTTTACTAGAGGCCCGGTGCATGAAATTCGTGCACTGGGGATGGGTG
>NW_005355923.1:1205028-1225053 GCF_000412655.1 Myotis brandtii | reverse complement strand
AAATTTCGCCATAGGCCTCTGCCTAGGACAGGACCTCTGCACCCCCAGGGTGCATAAACACACAGGGCTTCCATCAGGCTCCGCTGATCCCAGGCCGGGAGGCCTCTCGGCTCCGCTGATCCAGGGGGCCCTGAGGCCTCTCGGCTCCGCTGATCCAGGGGCCGGGAGGCCTCCCAGCTCTGCTGATCCCCGGGCGGTGAGGCCTCGCTGCTCTGCGGCTATCGGTGCATATATTCTTTCTGATGAGTGTTTCTGGTTGTGTGTTGCTTTCAGGGAATATGATGGGTGTTTTTCCTGTCCCAGAGCTACTCCTCTGCAAGTGGCCTAAAATATTACTCTGCTCTTGGCTGGACAGAGATCCTTGTATGGAGACCAATGTGGTCAGCTGGGACCCAGGAGTTTTTATCAGTCTGGTTCCTAGAATGGTGGGGTGGACAGCCCCTTCTCCAATTAGGACACTAAGGGCTCTTTGAGGCTGTTCAGACATAAGCTTGGCCTCTGCCTTTTTTCCTCAGGAAAGCTCCAAATGCAGGGTGTGGCAGGTTGTATCACCTGGGGCAGTTTTCCCCTCTTTCCTGCCCTCTGTGTGTTGGCAGCAGGTAGCTCCTTCCAGGGAAAATGGCAGTTTGTATCATGTTTATTGATTTGTGGATATTGTACCAACCTGTGTCCCTGGAATAAATCTCATTTGATCATGTTATATGATGCTTTGTTGGTTTGGAAGCCTGTGAATGACCCAATGCAGGATTCATGGCTACTGCCTTTCCAAGTCTCCCTGCCCTGCTGCTCACCCCGCCCGTCCTCAGGCACCTCAAGCCAGCTCCTCCCTCCCTGCACCAATGTGTCAGCTGTGTAGTTGCAAATGAAAACTCCTGTGCTCTGGGGAATGTATTGCTGGATCCAGTTTGCTAATATTTGTTGAGTATTTTAGCATCTATGTTCATCAATGACATTGGCCTATAATATTTTTTCTTTATTTTTTTATTGGGGAGGGTAGAAAAGGGAACATAAAAATTTTCTAATTTTATTTATTTATTATTATTTTCATCATTATTGTTCAAAGTATTACATAGGTTCTCCTTCCCCCCTTATTAACCTCTTCCAACCCTCTCCTGGCCCTCACCCTCCACCATCCCATTGTCTGTGTCCATGGGTTATGCATAAATGCATACAAGTTCATTGACTGATCTCCTCCCACCCACCCTCCCCTGCCTTCCCTCTGAGGTTCAACAGACTGTTCATGCTTCTATGTCTCTGGGTCTATTTTTGTTCATCATTTTATTTGGTTCATTAGATTCCACATTTGAGTAAGATCATGTGATATTTATCTTTCTCTGACTGGCTTATTTCACTTAGCATAATACTCTCCAGGTCCATCCATGCTGTTGCAAATGGTAAGAGTTCTTTCTTTTGTATTGCTGTGTAGTATTCCATTGTGTAAATGTACAATCGTTTTTTTCTCCACTCATCTACTGATGGGCACTTAGGCTGTTTCCAAATCTTAGCTGTTATACATTGTGCTGCTATGAACATAGTGGTGCATATATTCTTTCTGATGAGTGTTTCTGGTTGTGTGTTGCTTTCAGGGAATATGATGGGTGTTTTTCCTGTCCCAGAGCTACTCCTCTGCAAGTGGCCTAAAATATTACTCTGCTCTTGGCTGGACAGAGATCCTTGTATGGAGACCAATGTGGTCAGCTGGGACCCAGGAGTTTTTATCAGTCTGGTTCCTAGAATGGTGGGGTGGACAGCCCCTTCTCCAATTAGGACACTAAGGGCTCTTTGAGGCTGTTCAGACATAAGCTTGGCCTCTGCCTTTTTTCCTCAGGAAAGCTCCAAATGCAGGGTGTGGCAGGTTGTATCACCTGGGGCAGTTTTCCCCTCTTTCCTGCCCTCTGTGTGTTGGCAGCAGGTAGCTCCTTCCAGGGAAAATGGCAGTTTTGGTTTGGAAGCCTGTGAATGACCCAATGCAGGATTCATGGCTACTGCCTTTCCAAGTCTCCCTGCCCTGCTGCTCACCCCGCCCGTCCTCAGGCACCTCAAGCCAGCTCCTCCCTCCCTGCACCAATGTGTCAGCTGTGTAGTTGCAAATGAAAACTCCTGTGCTCTGGGGGCTGCATTTTTAGGCTCACTCCCTGGCGATTATTAGGCTACCTTCTTCTCCTAGGGCAGCGGTTCTCAACCTGTGGGTCACGATTCCTTTGGCAATCGAACGACGCTTTCACAGGGGTCACCTAAGACCATCCTGCATATCAGATATTTACATTATGATTCATAACAGTAGCAACATTACATTATGGAGTAGCAACAAAAATAATGTTATGGTTGGGTCACAACATGAGGAACTGTATTTAAAGGGCCAGAAGGTTGAGAACCACTGGTTTAGAGATTTTTTTTTTTTTTAAATGCAGTAGAAACTGTGGCTCTCTCCCCCATGGGCTCTGGTCTGCCCCCAGCAATCCTGCTACCGTTCACTGCTGCTTCAAACGGGTGCTGTAGCCCTGGGTTGTGCTGCCATAGGTCGGGAAGCGCAGCCTGTTGGGTGTGTGGAGCCCTGAGGGTGCTCCCAAAACAGTTCTCCCTGCAGCTCAGACCCCTCCTCTCCTGGATCCCCACCGCTCTGATCTCTCCCTTCCTACAGGCCTCCAGGTGCCTTTTGTTCTTCCCTGTTATAAGTCACCTCCCAGCTGGACCACAGTTGGAAATTCAGGTGAATGTTCTCCAATGTAGTTGTATTTCCAGCTTGGCCCTGGGATGAGGTGCCCGACAGGTCTACCTATTTGACCACCATTTTCTCCTCCTAATATTTTTTCTTTATAGTGTCTTTATCTGGTTATGGAATTAGAGTAATGCTGGCTTTATAAAATGAGCTTGAGTCTTCCTATTTCTTGAATTTTTTTTGAAGAGTTTGAAAAGGATAGGTGTTAGCTCTTCTTTTTTTTTCTTTTTAAAATTTTTATTGCTGAAAGTATTACATGTGTCCCCTTTTTTTCTGCCATTGACCTCTTCTAACCCACCCCCACCAACTGCCCCAGGCCTTCATCACCCTATTGTCTGTGTCCATGGGTTATGCATATATGCATACAAGTCCTTTGGTTGATCATTTCCCACCTACCCACTCTCAACTGCCTTCCCTCTGAAATTCTGCAGTCTGTTCTATGCTTCTATGCCTCTGGATATATTTTGTTCAATAGTTTATTTTGTTTATTAGATTCCACATATGAGTGAGATCATGTGATACTTCTCTTTCTCTGACTGGCTTATTTCGCTTAGCAATGATACTCTCCAAAGCCCTCCATGCTGTCTCAAAGGGTAAGAGATCCGTCCTTTTTACTGCTAGTATTCCATGATATAAATGTATCACAGCTTTTTTGTCCACTCATCTACTGAAGGCACTAGGGCTGTTTTCAGATATTAGCTCTTGTAAATTATGCTGCTATAAACTTAGGGATGCATACATTCTTTCTGATTGGTGTTTCAGGTTTCTTAGGATATATTCCTAGAAGTGGGATCACTGAGTCAAATGGCAGTTCCATATTAAATTTTTTTAGGAAACTCCATACTGTGTTTCATAATGGTTGCACCAGTTTGCATTCCCACCAGCAATGTACGAGGGTTCCTTTTTCTCCACATCCTCACCAACACTTGTCATTTGTTGATGGCAGCCATTGTGACAGGTGTGAGGTGACACCTCATTATTGTTTTAATTTGCATCTCTCTGCAAATTAAAGTGACTGAGCATTTTTTTGTTGTTGTTTCTTGGCCATCAGAATGTCTGCTTTGGAGAAGTGTCTATTTAGGTCCTTTGCCCATTTTTTAATTGGATTGTTTGTTTTTATTTGTTAAGTTGTATGAGTTCCTTATATATTTTGGATATTAACCCTTTATCAGATGGATCATTGCCAAATATGTTCTCCCATACAGTGGGCTCCCTTTTTGTTTTATTGATGGTTTCTTTTGCTGTAGAGAAGCTTTTTATTTTGATGCAGTCCCATTTGTATATTTTTTCCTTAGTTTCCTTTGACCTAGGAGATGTGTGTGAACAGATTGCTATGATGGTTATGCATATATGCATACAAGTCCTTTGGTTGATCATTTCCCACCTACCCACTCTCAACTGCCTTCCCTCTGAAATTCTGCAGTCTGTTCTATGCTTCTATGCCTCTGGATATATTTTGTTCAATAGTTTATTTTGTTTATTAGATTCCACATATGAGTGAGATCATGTGATACTTCTCTTTCTCTGACTGGCTTATTTCGCTTAGCAATGATACTCTCCAAAGCCCTCCATGCTGTCTCAAAGGGTAAGAGATCCGTCCTTTTTACTGCTAGTATTCCATGATATAAATGTATCACAGCTTTTTTGTCCACTCATCTACTGAAGGCACTAGGGCTGTTTTCAGATATTAGCTCTTGTAAATTATGCTGCTATAAACTTAGGGATGCATACATTCTTTCTGATTGGTGTTTCAGGTTTCTTAGGATATATTCCTAGAAGTGGGATCACTGAGTCAAATGGCAGTTCCATATTAAATTTTTTTAGGAAACTCCATACTGTGTTTCATAATGGTTGCACCAGTTTGCATTCCCACCAGCAATGTACGAGGGTTCCTTTTTCTCCACATCCTCACCAACACTTGTCATTTGTTGATGGCAGCCATTGTGACAGGTGTGAGGTGACACCTCATTATTGTTTTAATTTGCATCTCTCTGCAAATTAAAGTGACTGAGCATTTTTTTGTTGTTGTTTCTTGGCCATCAGAATGTCTGCTTTGGAGAAGTGTCTATTTAGGTCCTTTGCCCATTTTTTAATTGGATTGTTTGTTTTTATTTGTTAAGTTGTATGAGTTCCTTATATATTTTGGATATTAACCCTTTATCAGATGGATCATTGCCAAATATGTTCTCCCATACAGTGGGCTCCCTTTTTGTTTTATTGATGGTTTCTTTTGCTGTAGAGAAGCTTTTTATTTTGATGCAGTCCCATTTGTATATTTTTTCCTTAGTTTCCTTTGACCTAGGAGATGTGTGTGAACAGATTGCTATGATAAATGTCTGAGATTTTGCTGCCTATGATTTCTTCTAGGATATTTATGTTTTCAGAACTTGCATTTAAGTCTTTTATTCATTTTGAGTTTTATTCTTGTGTATGGTATAAGTTGGTGGTCTAGTTTCATTTTTTTGCACCTATCTTTCCAATTTTTCCAACACCATAATACTTCTCTTTCTCTGACTGGCTTATTTCGCTTAGCAATGATACTCTCCAAAGCCCTCCATGCTGTCTCAAAGGGTAAGAGATCCGTCCTTTTTACTGCTAGTATTCCATGATATAAATGTATCACAGCTTTTTTGTCCACTCATCTACTGAAGGCACTAGGGCTGTTTTCAGATATTAGCTCTTGTAAATTATGCTGCTATAAACTTAGGGATGCATACATTCTTTCTGATTGGTGTTTCAGGTTTCTTAGGATATATTCCTAGAAGTGGGATCACTGAGTCAAATGGCAGTTCCATATTAAATTTTTTTAGGAAACTCCATACTGTGTTTCATAATGGTTGCACCAGTTTGCATTCCCACCAGCAATGTACGAGGGTTCCTTTTTCTCCACATCCTCACCAACACTTGTCATTTGTTGATGGCAGCCATTGTGACAGGTGTGAGGTGACACCTCATTATTGTTTTAATTTGCATCTCTCTGCAAATTAAAGTGACTGAGCATTTTTTTGTTGTTGTTTCTTGGCCATCAGAATGTCTGCTTTGGAGAAGTGTCTATTTAGGTCCTTTGCCCATTTTTTAATTGGATTGTTTGTTTTTATTTGTTAAGTTGTATGAGTTCCTTATATATTTTGGATATTAACCCTTTATCAGATGGATCATTGCCAAATATGTTCTCCCATACAGTGGGCTCCCTTTTTGTTTTATTGATGGTTTCTTTTGCTGTAGAGAAGCTTTTTATTTTGATGCAGTCCCATTTGTATATTTTTTCCTTAGTTTCCTTTGACCTAGGAGATGTGTGTGAACAGATTGCTATGATAAATGTCTGAGATTTTGCTGCCTATGATTTCTTCTAGGATATTTATGTTTTCAGAACTTGCATTTAAGTCTTTTATTCATTTTGAGTTTTATTCTTGTGTATGGTATAAGTTGGTGGTCTAGTTTCATTTTTTTGCACCTATCTTTCCAATTTTTCCAACACCATATATTGAAGAGACAGTCTTGACTCCATTGTATGCTCTTGCCTCCTTTGTCAAATGTTAATTGAGCATAATGTCTTGGGTCAATTTCTGGGGTCTCTGTTCTGTCCCATTGATCTATATATCTGTTCTTGTGCCAGTACCTGGCTGTTTTGAGCAGAGTGGCTTTGTAATATAACTTGACATCTGGTATTGTGATTCTTCCAATTTTGTTCTTCTTTCTCAAGATTGCTGTGGCTTTTTGGGACTTTTTTGATTCCATATAAATTTTTGGAGAGTTTTTTCTAGGTCTGGATATTTTAATAGGGATTGCACTAAATTTATAGATTGCTTTGGGTAATATGGACATTTTAATGATGTTGATTCTACCAATCCATGAACACGGTACATTCTTCTACTTGTTTATATCTTCCTCTATCTCTTAGTTTTCCAAGTACAGGTGTTTACCTCCTTTGTTAAGTTTATTCATAGGTAATCCTCACCAACACTTGTCATTTGTTGATGGCAGCCATTGTGACAGGTGTGAGGTGACACCTCATTATTGTTTTAATTTGCATCTCTCTGCAAATTAAAGTGACTGAGCATTTTTTTGTTGTTGTTTCTTGGCCATCAGAATGTCTGCTTTGGAGAAGTGTCTATTTAGGTCCTTTGCCCATTTTTTAATTGGATTGTTTGTTTTTATTTGTTAAGTTGTATGAGTTCCTTATATATTTTGGATATTAACCCTTTATCAGATGGATCATTGCCAAATATGTTCTCCCATACAGTGGGCTCCCTTTTTGTTTTATTGATGGTTTCTTTTGCTGTAGAGAAGCTTTTTATTTTGATGCAGTCCCATTTGTATATTTTTTCCTTAGTTTCCTTTGACCTAGGAGATGTGTGTGAACAGATTGCTATGATAAATGTCTGAGATTTTGCTGCCTATGATTTCTTCTAGGATATTTATGTTTTCAGAACTTGCATTTAAGTCTTTTATTCATTTTGAGTTTTATTCTTGTGTATGGTATAAGTTGGTGGTCTAGTTTCATTTTTTTGCACCTATCTTTCCAATTTTTCCAACACCATATATTGAAGAGACAGTCTTGACTCCATTGTATGCTCTTGCCTCCTTTGTCAAATGTTAATTGAGCATAATGTCTTGGGTCAATTTCTGGGGTCTCTGTTCTGTCCCATTGATCTATATATCTGTTCTTGTGCCAGTACCTGGCTGTTTTGAGCAGAGTGGCTTTGTAATATAACTTGACATCTGGTATTGTGATTCTTCCAATTTTGTTCTTCTTTCTCAAGATTGCTGTGGCTTTTTGGGACTTTTTTGATTCCATATAAATTTTTGGAGAGTTTTTTCTAGGTCTGGATATTTTAATAGGGATTGCACTAAATTTATAGATTGCTTTGGGTAATATGGACATTTTAATGATGTTGATTCTACCAATCCATGAACACGGTACATTCTTCTACTTGTTTATATCTTCCTCTATCTCTTAGTTTTCCAAGTACAGGTGTTTACCTCCTTTGTTAAGTTTATTCATAGGTAACTTAATTTTTTTTGTTGTTGCAATGGTAAATGGGATTTTTTTGTTTTTTTAGATTCTCTTTCTGAGAGTTCATTATTGGTGTGTAAAAATGCCTTGGATTTTTGTGGGTTAATTTTATATTCTGCTACATTGCTGAATTCATTTATTAAATTGATTAGTTTTGTGATGGAGTCTTTGGGGTTTTCTATGTACAATATCATGTCATCTGCGAATAATGAGAGTTTCACTACCTGCATTCCAATTTGGATGTCTTTTTTTTCTTCTTCCTGTTTGATCACTATGGCTAACAGTTCCAGTACTATGTTGAACAGAAGTGGTGAAAGTTGACATCCCTGTGTTGTTCCTGTTTTTAGGGGAAATGGTTTAGTTTTTGCCCATTCAGTATGATGTTGCCTGTAGGGTTGTCATATAAGGCTCTTATTATGTTGAGGTTGATCCCTCTATTCTCACTTTGCTGAGAGTTTTTATCAAAAATGGGTATTGAATTTTGTCGAATGCTATTTCTGCATCAATTGATATGATCATGTGGCTTTTATCTCTGTTTGTTTATGTGATGTATCATATTTATTGACTTGTGGATATTATAACAGCCTTTCTTGCCTGCAATAAATCCCACTTGGTCATGGTGTATGATCTTCCTAATGTATTGCTGGATCTGATTTGCTAGAATTTTGTTGAGGATTTTAGCATCTATGTTCATCATGGTTATTAGCCTGTAATTCTTTTTCTTTGTAGTGTCTTTGTCTCGTTTTGTGATTAGGGTAATGCTGCCGTCATAGAAAGAGATTGGAAGTATTCCTTCCTCTTGAATTTTTTGGAATAATTTGAGGATGATAGGTGTTAGTTCATTTTAAAATGTTCGGTAAAACTCCCCTGTGAAGCCATCCATATCAGGCCTTTTGTTTGCTGGGATTTTTATTATTATTAATTACTGCTTCAATTTCATCAGTAGTTATCAATCTATTCAAGTTTTCTGATTCTTCCTGATTGAGTTTTGGAAGATTGTATTTTTCTATGAATATGTCCATTTGTTCAAGGTTGTCCAATTTCTTGAAATAGAGTTGTTCACAGTATTTTTTTTATGATCCTTTGTATCTCTGTGGTGTTAGTTGTTACTTCAACTCTTTAGTTTCTGATTTTGTTTATTTGGGTCCTCTTCTTTGTTTCCTGGTGAGTCTGGCTAGAGGTTCATCAATATTGTTTATCCTTTCAAAGAATCAGTTCTTGGTTTTATTGATCTTTTGGTCTCTAGGTCTTTTATTTCTGCTCTGATATTTACTATTCCCTTCCTTCTACTTACTCTGGGCTTTTGTTTTTGCTCTCTTTCTAATCATTTAAGTTGTATTGTTAGATACATTATTACAATTTTTTTCTTGTTTTTTGAGGTAAGCCTGTAGTGCTATGAAATTTTTTTCCATCCTTTCACTCTCATCCTGCTTAATTAAGTCTTTTGTTTTGAGGTGGGTCTCTTGTAGACAGCATATAGTTGGGTTATGTTTTTATATCCATTCAGCTACCCTATATCTTTTGATTGGAGCATCTAATCCATTTACACTTAATGTTATTATTGATAGGTACTTCTGTGGTGCCATTTTAATTCTTTTTAAAAAAATATATTTTATTGATTTTTTACAGAGGAAGGGAGAAGGATAGAGAGTTAGAAACATTGATGAGAGAGAAACATCAATCAGCTGCCTCCTGCACACAAACCCCCCCTCCCCCACCGGGGATGTGCCTGCAACCAAGGTACATGCCCTTGACCGGAATCAAACCCGGGACCCTTCAGTCCGCAAGCTGACGCTCTATCCACTGAGACAAACAGGTCAGGGCCATTTTAATTCTTTATGCCTATGTTTCTCTCTCTGTATTTGCTATCTCTCTCCCTTCCTCTCTGTAAAAAATCAATAAAAAATATTTTAAAAAAAAATCTGTGCAGCCTTTAATTTCACCATATATTTTGAATGCTATCCTTGCTAGATATAGTAATCTTTGGTTCAGATCCTAGCTTTTCAATACCTTGAGTACTTTATGCCATTCCCTTCTATCCTGTAGAGTTTCTGTTGAGAAATCAGCTGTCAGTCTTATGGGAGTTCCTTTGATGGAAACAAACTGCTTTTCTCTTATTGTCTTTAAGATTATCTATTTGTCTTATTTTTTGGCATTTTAATTATGATGTTTCTGGGTGTGGGCCTGTTTGGGTTCTTCTTGGTTGGGACTCTCTGTGCCTCCTGAACTTGTGTGACTTTTTCCTTCACCAGGTTAAGGAAGTTTCCTGCCATTATTTCTTTGAACATTTGTCTCTCTCTTGCTCACTTTCTTCTCCTTCTGGCACACCTATGATGCAAATATTGTTACACTTCATGTTGTCATACAGTTCCCTTAAGCTGTCCTTGTGTTTTTTAACTGTTTTTTTCTTTTTGGTTCTCTGATTGATTTTCTACCCTGTCTTCTAATTTACTGATTTGACAGGTTAAGGAAGTTTCCTGCCATTATTTCTTTGAACACTTCTCTTCCTCTTGCTCACTTTCTTCTCCTTCCGGCACACCTATGATGCAAATATTGTTACATTTCATGTTGTCCTACAGCTCCCTTAAGCTGTCCTCGTGTTTTTTAACTGTTTTTTTCTTTTTGGTTCTCTGATTGAGTGATTTTTTCTACCCTGTCTTCTAATTTACTGATTTGATTGACCCTCAGCTTCCCCTAATCTGCTGTGTATTCCTTCCACTGTGTTCTTTATTAGTGCTATGTCATTCTTCATAGTTACTATGTCTTTGCTCATGCTCTTCAGTACTTTTGAAATCATTATTCTGAACTCTATGTATGATAAATTTCTTATCTCCATTTTACTTAGCTCTTCTTCTGAAGACTTCTCTTGCTTTTTGGTTTGCAGTCTTTTTCTTTTCTCCCCATTTTGGCTGCCTTTTCTACCCTGTCTTCTAATTTACTGATCTGATCGATCCTCAGCTTCCCCTAATCTGCTGTGTATTCCTTCCACTGTGTTCTTTATTAGTGCTATGTCATTCTTCATAGTTACTATGTCTTTGCTCATTCTCTTGAGTGCTTTTGACATCATTATTCTGAACTCTATGTCTGATAAATTTCTTATCTCCATTTTACTTACCTCTTCTTCTGGAGACTTCTCTTGCTTTTTGGTTTGCGGTTTTTTTCTTTTCTCCCCATTTTGGCTGCCTGTTTATGTTTGTGACTATTTATTAGGTAGATCTGCTATGACTCCCAATCTCTAGTGCAGCACAGTGCTGTTTTGACTAATTAGATCAAGCAAAGTCTCAAAGCCTCCAGAGTCCTGCCTCTGCCTGCAGACTGATTATATTCAGTCTTGAGTAGCCTCAGGCAATTGTCCACTAGCAGCAAGAGGTTTTCCAACAGGGTGGGGAAATTGCTTCTGCCTGGGAGCTGTTATTCTCAGTCTCTTAATGGGTCTCAGAAACTCAACAGGGTGGATCAAGGGGTTTTCCAATAGGGTGGAGCAACTGTCTTCCCCCCAGGCAAAAACTGCCCACATAGAAAAGTCTGTTGGAGAAAGATGTCCTCCACAGTGTAAGGAAATGACTCAGCACAGGAAACCAGGGTGTCTGCCTTCCAAACTCAAACCTGCCTTCCAAGCTCTAACCCCAGAGCCCTCAACCCTGGCTTCTGCTCACACAGCTCCAGTCCATTCTGCCCTACCTCTGCTGGAGCCTAAACTGAGTGGCTGCACATGAAATTTTGTGAGTTGACCCTTTAAGACTATGCCTGTATTTCCAGCCATCTCTCTTTGGCAGACAGCAACCCTACTGCTTTTTTACAGCCAGATGTTATGTGTGCACTTCTCAGTTCTGGTGCTCTGGACTGGGTTGCTCAGTGGGAAGCTCACACAGCTGAGATACTTCTCAGGAACTTCAACTGCTGTCTATAGGAGCCTGGCCTGTCCTTTCACGCTTCCACCCTTCCTACCAGTCTCAATGCAGTCTTCACTTTCTCTCCTTGTTTATCAGGGTTCTCTTATGCTAGTCTTCACTTGCTTATTCAATACAGTTTTTTTTGTATTTTAGTTGTAATTCCAGTTTGTTCTTGGGAGCGTGTTTGTGTAGCATCCATTTACTCCACCGCCAATTTTATCCCTTTTTCAAAACCA
Organism: Myotis brandtii; assembly: GCF_000412655.1. Lineage (NCBI taxonomy): Eukaryota > Metazoa > Chordata > Mammalia > Chiroptera > Vespertilionidae > Myotis > Myotis brandtii. The sequence goes on along the minus strand of NW_005355923.1, from coordinate 1,213,188 downwards.
GTTCTTTGAATGTTTGGTAAAATTCACCTGTGAAGCTGTACAGTCCAGGTCTTTTGTTTGCTGGGAGTTTTTTGATTGCTGCTTTAATTTTACTAGTTGTTATTGGTCTATTCAGAGTTTCTGATTATTCCTGTTAGTTTTGGAAGATTGTATATTTCTAAGAATTCCTCATTTCTTCCAGATTGTCCAATTTCTAGGTAGTTGGTTTTAATATTTTTCTTACAATCCTTTGTATTTATGTAGTCAGTTGTTACTTCCCCTCTTTCATTTCTGATTTTATTTATTTGGGTCCTCTCTGTTTTTTTCTTGATGAGTCTTGAGAAATGTTTGTCAATCTTATCTTTTCAAAGAACCAGCTATTGGTTTAATTGATCTTTTGTAATTTCTTAGACTCTATTTTATTAATTTATACTCTGTTCTCTCTTATTACTTTTCTCCTACTCATTTTGGACTTTGTTTATTGTTATTTCTCTAGTTCTTTTAAATGTAGTTAGATTGTTTATTCAAGATTTTTATTTTTTCTTGAGGTAGCCCTGTAATGCTATGGATTTCCCTCTTAAGAGTGCTTCTGCAGTGTCCCTTGATTTTGGATTGTTGTGTTCTCATTTTCATTTGTGTCCAAGTATTTTTTATTTCTTCCTTGATCTCATTATTAAGTCATTCATTGTTTAATTTGTTATTTAGCGTCCATGTGTTTTTCTGTTGTTTTTTTTCTTGTTATTGATTTCTAGTTTTATACCATTATGGCCAGAAAATATGCTTGATATGATTTCAATCTCCTTACATGTATTGAGTCTTGTTTGTGTCTTAACATGTGATCTATCCTGGGGAATGTTCCATGCACACTTGAAAAGAATGTATATTCTGTTGCTTTGAGGTGAAATGCTCTGAAAATATAAATTAAAATCCATCTGATGTATGTGTCACTGTTTTCTGTTGATTTTCTGTCTCGAAGATCTAGCCATTGATAATGGGGTGCTAAAATCCCCTAGAATGACTGTATTACTCTCAACCTCTCCCTTTATGTCTATCAAGATTTACTTTATATATTTAGAAGCTCCTCTGTTGGGTGCATAAATGTTTACAAGACATAATTTTGCATGAGGTTTCTGGTTTGGTTCCTGGTTGGGGTGCATGTGGGAGGTAGCCAATCAATATATCTCTCTGACATATGGGTGCATAAATGTTTACAAGACATAATTTTGCATGAAATTATGGTTTGGTTCCTGGTTGGGGTGCATGTGGGAGGTGGCCAATCAATGTATCTCTCTGACATAGATGTTTCTCTCTCTCTCTCTCTCTCTCCCCCTTCCTCTCTCTCTAAAAAGCAACAACAACAACAACAACAACAAAAACAACACAAAAATATATCCTCAGGTGAGGATTAAAAAAACAATAAAAAATAATTAATCATCTTGTATATAAAATTCATAATTTCACTTCAGATTATCAACTGCCAACTAATATCTTCAAAATTTTAATCACCCACATATAATGGATTCATTGGAAATATTCATGAGAGGAATATTGTAGCTCTGATATTACAATAAATGAGATATCAAACCACATTCTAGTATTTTGCTGCAGTCATCTTTTTCTGGTCTTTTGCATTTAGATGTTAGTTGTATATTACTTAATCACAGACATGATTTAGAAAAATTATGTTACTAAAAATTAGAAAAAATTTATATATGCTATTCTGCACACATAGTTATTGATTTGGCCCTGTTTATAGAATAAAACATTTGTCTGGGCCCAGCTGGTGTGGGTCAGTGGTTGAGTGTCACAGTGTAATTCCAGTCAGAGCATATGCTTGAGTTGAGGCTTGATCCCCAGTAGGGGGTGTGCAGGAAGCAGCCAATCAATGGTTCTCTCATCATTGATGTTTCTCTCTCTCTCTCTCCCGCCCTCTCGTCCTCTCCGAAGTCAATAAAAATATATTTTAAAGTAAAATACAGCATTCCCAAAGATTATTGAAAGAACAAAAACAAACAAACAAAACATCTGTCTGGGATTACTAAATCAAAATAGAGGCTTCCTCTTCATTTCCCACCATAAGAAACAAACATTAAATACATTTTATATTGTTTATATCTTTATAACTTCTAATGAGAAAAGATTTGTCAGTCTATGGACCAGATTTGCAATTTTCTTGAATAGGCAGAACAAAATTCCTTACATCTTTTTAAATGACCTGAGCAGTTGCTGCTAAGCTTTTGTTATGTCACTTAGGAAAGACCCATGGTTGAACACGTTAGAAATTACTAAAACAGAATCAAGCAATTCTCTTTTCCCTCAAGAGACTCAGGTACAAATTAAAAGACTCGGGGAAACTTTATGGAAGCCCGATTTTCTTTTCTTCACAGATGCCTTTGAGTTTCAGCAATTTGTAAGCCTATGGTGGGGGGAAAACTATGGTAAAGAAAACAGACTCAGGGAAAATATCAAAATTAAAATATAATGAACTATTTAATCTGAGATTTGTTTGTGTAACTTTCTAAAGATGCCCTCTTTAAATAAAAAAATTAATGCTAGAATTAATATCAATAATATCCAATGCCAAGCCTTTCACATTCATTATTGTATGCATCCCTCATCTATCTATGAGGTAGGTACGGTTATTTTCCCCATTTAGCAAACAGAGAGACAGAAATTTAAAAAAAGTGGCTTGAAGCTGTGGAACCTGGTTATCAAGGTATGTTGGATTCCAGGGCTTTGGCCCTTAAGCCCTATTGTGATACTGACACCCTTGTAATAACCTGGTTGTTATGTAACAGGAAAGGAGTGAAAGGGGAGACTAATAGTATAGGCATGCCATTTGTTCAGCTTTGCCAAAACGCTGCATTTATCACTCCAACTCTGTTCTCAGCTCATTGAAGGGGGAAAGGGACTGGACAAAGGCAGTTTAGAGGCATGCCCAGTAAGGCCTGAGTGACATGGGAAAATACTCGCCCATTAACCACACCTGGAAACAGGTAGTTGGCCAGATGGGCCTGGCCACAGCAAGCTCTCAAAATCTAAACATATAAACTTCTAGACAAAGGAAGTTCCCTCTTTCGACTCCAGGGTGAGGGGCCCTCCCGTGACCCTGCTGCAGGGGCTGCACTCCACTGTGCCCACGTGGTGCATGCCCACTTGAGCTCCACACATGGACTGATGGACTTTAATCTGGCCTGAATGCTAAACCACCGGCCGCAACATGGAACGGGAAGTCTGGACATTGGCTCTTTCTGGCTCTGCTGAACTTCCAGCTGCCCCTCTGTCGGGATTGGGTTGGGGGAAATGGGACATTGCAACCTGAGAAATGGAACTCATGCCAATAAAGCTTTCTTTCACATCCCATCCACCCAGGGGGCTTCTGAAAATGCTTCTTTCAGTGGTTCCCCAAGAACTTTGCTCCCCCAAACAACAGGGGCGTTTTACTCTCCGGCATCAATACCACCAAAGAGACTGATGTGAATCAATGGGAGATGGTTCCTATGCAGATAATTCTCCTCCCTTCATCATGTGCTGCAGGCTATGGGCTACAGGCTATGCAGATTTTTGGATGGGCACCACCTTTCCTACAGCCAAAGTTGGAAATGGCACTTGACAAGGCTCTGCAGAGCTTAGAAAGCCTAAGAGGGCAAAGGTGCAGGTGATGTGTAGCTTCTAAGATTTCCTGGATGTGGCTGGTTCCTTTGTTAGTACATTTGGTATCACATTAGTTTGCTTCCACTTGCAGTCTCTATTCTGAGACAAAATATGAATACAGCCCATTTTTTAAAACTGCATCTGCACTCCTGAATTCTTGTTAGTCATACCCCTTAGTTGAGTTTATTGGGTAAAGACAGAAATAAATAATACACTGGATGGGTGAAGAGGGGAGGGCAGATGTAGGAGGCCACAGGACAAAGGTCTGTGAGTGAAATACTTTGAATTCATCAATTACCTGATGTTTTCTCTCTCCAAAGATTTCACTCTTTAAATATGCACTGAGACCTCTGCTTCCAGGAAGATGGGATAGACATCTTTTTTTCTATTTCTCCCACTAAATACAGCTAAAAATCCTGACATTATGTATAAAACAAATGTAAAAAGATCCTTAAAGGTGAAAAGAAGGCAGACAGTCTAGGACCTCCAGACCAGAAGAAAGACATGGTGGTGAATTCTCTGGGTTTTCATTTTGCCTCATAAATCTCTGACTAGGTACTGGAGAATCTGGTGACCCAGAAATGTCAATGGGCTCAGACATGGCCATGGGAGTCCGGACATCCACTCTTACCACAATGTACAAAGAAAAGCCAAATGGAAAATTTAGAACTGAAAATACAACAGCAGAATCAGTGAACTTGAGGAGAGAAGACTAGAAATTACCCAATTTGAATAGAAGCCTAAAATCAATCAATCTTTCGATTGATCAATCAATCAATCTATATTGAGCCCTGGGGAGGAGTGGAACTGTAACAAAAGATTTAATAATTGGGTCACTGGAGTCCCAGAAGAAAAGGAGCAATGAATGGTGCTGAAAAATAAAATTGAAAAAATAATGGCTGAAAATTACCTAAATTTGGGAAAAGACATAAACCTATAGGTTCAAGAACCAGAATGAACCCCAAACAGGATAAGCCCCCAAATAAGACACATCACAGTCAACCTTCTGAAAATTAAGGACAGTGGAAAAGTCTTAAAAGCAGTATTAGTCTTCTGCCTTTTTAACTGGATTCACCGGAGTTAACATATACGAAGCATTTACTAGACATCTACAAATTATGTTGTTGGGGGACATTTGTTTGTCCCATTTTCCCCGACACTGCTCCAACAGCAGGTGTTATCCCTCAGAGCAAATCAAGGAATTCCAGGATTGGAAAAACCTCAAAGAAGGAAATACAAGAGCAGAAATTTGCAACTGGGGATTTTTGGATAGGCTTCAGCTCTGTGAACTCCTTAAAATTAATTTTAAAATGCCAGCATATATGTGCCTTTTCTCAGAAAATGAGCATATGTTTTGTCAGATTCTCAAAGGAGCTGGTGGCTCCATAAAGGTTAAGAGCCACTGTAAGAGTTTCTGTTCTTTTCAGGCAAAACCATGTAATCCAACTTAGATGAGAAAAGAGACTAAAAATAGAGAAGGCATTCCCCATCATAATTCCTGAATGCCTCCTCAGGATAATTCTCTACTTTTAAGGGTAAAATAGGAAAACAGCAGTTTCCTAATTCTTTCTAGGCACTTTTGGAAATACATGCCATTAAAGCATGTTTACCTGTAGTCCTAGTTTGAACATTTAAATAATAGTATCTAGAGATGACTCAGTGACCAATGCAGTGATCTAAAATGTACTTTAGGTTTGATTCCTCCCAATGCCAACTGAAAAGTTCAGACGTACAAGCGGCAGCAGCCTCTCCACCTACATTCGTACCCACAGACTAGTTTATGAGACAGGACAAACATATACAGCTGCATTCCTTTTTCTATCTTAAAAAAAAAAGGCATATAAAATTAAGTTTTATAATTACATGATGTGTAACTGCCAATTTATTTGAACAAAACATGTTAGTGCTTTCTCTGTTGAAAAAACAAAACAGCTACGACAAAAACAGATTCTTTCGGTTTTTATGTTATCTTTGTGGCGTATCTGTCCCTCACTCCTTGTACCCGCCACCAAATCCCTCATTAGCCAGGTCAGCTAACACCTGCAGAAATGCACTGTAAACAGAATCTTAAGGTTGCTGCTGGTTTTCTGACCAAAATTAGGGCTTCCAATTATCACCTGGAGAGCTGGGGATTAGATAATGCATTATTTTAGGAAAAACTCGACTACCTGCTTCCAATAAGAACTAAAGCAGTTTGATTTACTCAGATTGTTCTATACTGGGTGCAGCTACAGAGTCAAAGGCATCACTGGGTGCGCTTGTTAAACACACAATTCCAGGCTTCAACCTACAATGACTCCAACACAACCGTGAGAGGGACCTGGGAATGTAGTTTTATCAAGTGCATTGGGTGATTTGTGGACTCAAACTGGTTATCAGGGGTGGGCAAACTTTTTGACTCGAGGGCCACAATGGGTTCTCAAACTGGACCGGAGGGCCGGAACAAAAGCATGGATGGAGTGTTTGTGTGAACTAATATAAATTCAAAGTAAACATCATTACATAAAAGGGTACGGTCTTTTTTTTTTTTTTAGTTTTATTCATTTCAAACGGGCCGGATCCGGCCCGCGGGCCGTAGTTTGCCCACGGCTGGGTTAGATCAATCTTCTTAAAACTTAAATGTGCACACAAATTATCTTGGGCTCTGAAACAAGTACAGATTCTGATCCAACTGGTCTGAAGGAGGCCTGAGGTTCTGTATTTCTAACAAGTCCCCAGGTAATAATGCTGGTTTGGGAAAGCAGCAATGTCCATCGAGCTGGTGTGTAAATCAGTATAAGCCACTATAGCTTCCTTCTGTATCTGTGGATTCTCTACCAACGACCTCTCTTAGCTTGATTATGCACATTTCTAGTTTTTCACTGATTGTGTCTCTATAAACAAAAATAGACACCTCATGTTTTATTATACTGACTTCCCAGCTACTAGAATGGTACCTACCATGATAGATACTTTGTAGGTATTTTGTGAATAAATGAATGAATGGTGGTCCTGATCAGATATCTCAGTTAGTTAGAGCATTGTCCCAATACACCAAGGTTGTGGGTTTGATAAATTTCTCTCTCGTCTCTCTCTCTCTTTTCTCTCTCTCTCCCTTCCTCTCTCTCTCTAATCCATAAATTTATAGATAAATAAATAAGTAAGTAAAGTTAGTATAAGACCTGAATTGTGTATTTTTTCCTTACAGTTCCTGAACAGTTTCTTTTACGTACTAATGTTGCATGAGCAGTATTGGCATTTTTTGTGGGATAGTGCTTTGTTGTGCAGACACAATATTGTGGGGTATTTGTATCTCTAGTAATTGTTCAATTCGGGTTGCGGGCTCGATCCCCAGTGCCTCCCATGTAGGAGGCAGCCAATCAATGACTCTCTCTCATCATTGATGTTTCTTTCTCCCTCTCCCTTCCTCTCTGAAATCAACAAAAATATATTTAAAAAAAGACACTGTACATTAACTTATAATGGGTTTATATTTAATAGTAGTAGCCCTGCGCAGAAATCCGTGCACCAGTAGCTCTCCAGCAGCTCGCTGCCTCCCTCCAGCTCTCGGCCCACCGCCCTGCCCTCCTGTAGCTTCTCCGGGGCTGCAAGGGCCAAGCCCCTTGCACGAATTTCATGAATTGGGCCTCTAGTACCCAATAAATGCCAATAGGATGCCCCACTCATGAAGACAACTGCCCTCACACATTGACAAATACACTTTGGTAGTGGATACTGTCCTTAGCTGAGAACCGCTCAAGATTTCATCCAGAAAATAAAAGGAGAAATTGAAAACAGAATGAAACCAAACAGCAGATACTTCACACATGTGTTAGCTTGCTGCTCCACCCTCCTGCTGATCTGTGATCCAGTCGTTCCGCGGGGTTGGTCATTATGTAACGACCATTTGCATATTACATCTTTATTATATAGGATACTATTTCTCACCAAGAATTTGGTAGCCAATTAATATAAAGGCTTTATTTTTTTACATTCAATCTCTTCTCTATTTTAATGTCAATACAAAGTATTTTTTTTACATTAAATCTTTTCTCCATTTCAATGTCAGATACACTAATACAGTTTTAACTACTTTCCCCCCAAAGAAAGAAAAGTTTTAAGTTTTGACTGACTATATTTAATATCTAAGTACAATATTAACTTGGGAGATAACAAAACAAAAATATAAAAAAACATAGAGAAAAGACTCCTCAACAATGCAGGAGGCAGTAATTACAACCGAATAGTGGCTACTTCCTAGGATTCTAGGCAAGAGTTTCCTTCTTTCAATTTCATGTGCTTTGAGAATTTTTGAGATTATTAAATATTACTTATGCAAATTTCAGCCATCTTACTTCTTTGACCCTCTTTCTAACTAGCAAATAAATTATAGACTGCATTTTTCATTGCATTATTTGTTGTGAAAAAGAATTTTTTTCCATTTAACATATATCAATTTATTCCCATTTATAGGGAAACTTAAGAATGTAAAATTACCCTATGTACTGTTTCTTGGGAACTTTCAGACACCAAAGCTCAGTTTTTAAC
>NW_005355923.1:1198258-1202021 GCF_000412655.1 Myotis brandtii | reverse complement strand
ACCCCCCTTTTTAAACATTATTAAGAAATCAATTGATGACCTGGCCCATCTGAAAAAAGAGTGGCACAAGTTTGTACAGGGATTATTTGGGGCCCCATAGTTTTAAAATAAAATTGGCTAAATTCTCCTTACCAGCACCCACCCCAATCAGGCAATTTAACAAAGGTCTTGTTATATATACTTTTGTGTGCTTTATTATTGGCCTTGTTTCCCAAGTACTATGGTATCCTAGTTGTCAGTTTTGCCTTCTTACTACCCTAACTAGTGATTTTTTAAAAAATCGGATCATTTATTCCTGTGCTTAAACCTCTCTAGTTCCATCACATAAGCAGAAATCCAAACTCCTTATCAAAGCCCACAAAGCCCTAAACATTCCGGCCTCTGCCTGCCTGTCTGATGTCAGCCCACTGCTCACCCATGCTCATCCCATTCCAATCACACTTTATTGCTGTTCCTTGAACATGCCAATCTCTTGTTCCCTATTGACTTTGCTCTTGTGTTCTCTCGGCCAGTGAGACTTTCTCTGCAGACTTTTGCATGGCTGTTTTTCTCAACATCGTGTAGGGCTCTGCTCAAGTGTCATCTCCTTTCCTGTGCGCCTTGCAAAATGTATCTCTCCCATTATTCTCTATTTACTTTCTTGCCTTAGTTTTTCATGTAGTGTCTATCATTGACTGAAATTTGTATGTATTTGTGTATATGTGTACCAGGTAAGCAAATAAACTAATGTGAAAATTTTATGATGGGCAGGGAATGTTCATGTTTTATTATACTGACTTCCCAGCTACTAGAATGGTACCTACCATGATAGATACTTTGTAGGTATTTTGTGAATAAATGAATGAATGGTGGTCCTGATCAGATATCTCAGTTAGTTAGAGCATTGTCCCAATACACCAAGGTTGTGGGTTTGATAAATTTCTCTCTCGTCTCTCTCTCTCTTTTCTCTCTCTCTCCCTTCCTCTCTCTCTCTAATCCATAAATTTATAGATAAATAAATAAGTAAGTAAAGTTAGTATAAGACCTGAATTGTGTATTTTTTCCTTACAGTTCCTGAACAGTTTCTTTTACGTACTAATGTTGCATGAGCAGTATTGGCATTTTTTGGATAATAGTGCTTTGTTGTGCAGACACAATATTGTGGGGTATTTGTATCTCTAGCCCATCTATAATAATAAAAGAATAATATGCTTAGACCGGACTCAACCTTCTGGCCCTTTAAATACAGTTCCTCATGTCGTGACCCAACCATAAAATTATTTTTGTTGCTACTTCATAACTGTAATGTTGCTACTGTTATGAATCATAATGCAAATATCTGATATGCAGGATGGTCTTAGGCAACCCCTGTGAAAGGGTCGTTCGACCGCCAAAGGGGTCTCGACCCACAGATTGAGAACCGCTGCCCTAGACAGTGGAGCACCAGGGAGTCTCCCCCATTGGCTTATACTGAGCGTGCCAAAAAATAGAAATATGAATGGACAGAGCCTGAGCGTGCAACAAGCTAGAAAAATGAATGGATAGGGCCCTGAGCACACTAAAAGCTAGCAAAATAATTGAATAATTTTTAAAAAGCCCTCTCTTCCTTATCCTTATAAGAATGGCAGGCTTGAGCAGAAAGAGAGATTGGTCTTTGAGACAGGAGTCTGCTATTCTCCCAAGTCTTGTGGCTCCTGAATAAAACCTCTTTCCTTTTATACCAGCACCTGCCTCACGAGTTTGGCTTTCATTTTGGCAGGCAGCCCAACTTCCTTTTTTTTGTTTGTTTGTTTAGTTACATGTACTGTGTGAATTATAGACTGCATTTTTCATTGCATTATTTGTTGTAAAAAAGAATTTTTTTTCCATTTAACATATATCAATTTATTACCATTTGTAGGGAAACTTAAGAATGTAAAATTACCCTATGTACTGTTTCTTTGGAACTTTCAGACACCAAAGCTCAGTTTTTAACGGGAATAGCTCAAATGTTTTCAGGGCAAGGCTTGATTCAGGAGGCCCTTCAAAGTCACACCTCTCCATTTCTCTTTCGTGCATATACTCCCAAACAAGCACAGATGCCTGTAATGCAGAGAACCACACCTAAGAAAAGAGCGATTGCATCTCCAGCTTCTACTGCTTCAACAGCAGGCAGCACCAAGAGCAGTGAAAGGAGGACTATGAACAGCTGTGCTGAAACCGAGGTCATGATGTTGGGGCCTTGAGATGGCTGGATCTTGAGAGCTGAAGGTTTCTAGAAATTAAACATGGAAACAAAGAGGAACCATTAAAATTCCTACCCTTTTCAACGACAATATGAATACGTGACAAACATAACCTTTCAAGTTTACATTTCAGACACATATTCTCATTTCCCCACGAAAAAAACAGAGGGAAGTAAAAGATACTTAAAGATGATCACTTGAGGCTAAGCTCCCCTTCTTATGATAACTGACTCCAGCGATTCTCCACACTGTAGATGCCAACACCGAACTGACTGGACAGCAGAGCATAATTAAGGACAAACAGAAAATGCACAAAACACTCACTTGGAAATTTAAAATATCCTAGTTAGTAAAAATTACATGTTCAAAGGGTTTTTTCTCCCATCCAGGAAATGCAGACAAATCTGGTAAAAGTCACACAACATAAAACTCTGACGTTGTGGGAATTAGGAAGACTTACCAAAGAATGGATATCTGTGGAACTCTACGGGACTTGAAACACCCCCTTCCTGGCGTTCGGAATGCGGAGGCTAAGAGGTTCCACGTGACAGCGCCTATTATCAGAAGAAGATGGGGAAAATTTAAAAATTACTCATTCTTCTTCTTATTATTAAATTATTACTTTAAGGGGGCAGCTACAGTCAGCGCAGGGCAGGGAGGCTGTACGGAAGGGGGAGGAAAGCGTAGAGAGAATGAACAAGCTAGAGCAAATAGTTTGTTCAAGCACGGGTGGGAGACTTAGGGTTGGTTAGTTCGCCCATTCAGGAAAAACTAAAAATAAATCGAAGCGACAGACAAGTGCGTTCCAGGAATTAACATTAAACTTTTAAAAAAGAATCCCTGCTTTGGCCCGGCAGGGTGTAGATCTGCCCCGCTGTGCAAATACACTGGGGAAACCTAAGGACCCATTGGAGAGAATTCTCACATTACCTTCCAGGAAGCAGCCATTACAGGAGGCGCGGAGGGCGGCGTGGCCGAACTACATTTCCCACAATCCCCGCGGCTGCGACTCCCAGGATGCACCAGCTCCCCTCCCTCTGGCTACGGAAAGGGGCGGGGGAAGGGGAAGCCACGGTCTGCTGGGAAGGAGGTGAGCGAGTTTCCCGGGGTTTCCCGCCCACGTCCCAGTGTTTTACTGGCAAACTGACTAGTGCATTTGTACGAAAGCTACTTAAAAGCAGGAACAGAGCATGACAGCAGCGGTTGTTTCCCCCCGTCCGCTGGAGTGAAGGCAGCCGCACGCAGAATCCCGAGCAGAGCCCTCCGTTTCGTATACTTTTAAACGAGCGGCTCCCAACAGTTTTGAAATCCTAAGAATGAACTATTTGCATATGTAAGTTATAACCCTTCTGAGTCCAATATCTGCCAAGGCCTTACTGTGCCTCTCCAGTCACCGAGTCTTCTTAACTCTAATGTACTTATATGCATGCATACAAGTCCTTCGGTTGATCTCTTACCCCCCTCTCTCAACCAAAGGACTTGCATGCATGCATATAAGCATAACCAATGGACATAAGACACTGGGGGGTAGGGGAGGCCGGGGGATTGTCAAGGGCGGG
>NW_005355923.1:1192292-1195158 GCF_000412655.1 Myotis brandtii | reverse complement strand
ACAGCACTGAAATGCAAATTGAAGTAAGATTTCTGCTTCTATATCTGCCACTCAGTTTAGTCTTTGAGCTATAGAGAGGTAATGTGATGTAGTATATAGACTATTAGCTTTTGCCCTTGCTAGCTTTGTGGAATTGGGTAGTTAATCTCTCTGAGATTTAGTTTCCTTTAACAGAATATATTGTGCAAGGATTGAGTGAAATGTTTCTAAAGTGACCAATATTTACCAATTTCCCCTTATTTGTATTTCTGTTCTGCTGATTAGTGACTAAGAGTTAGGGAGTTAGGGTATCTGGGGTTACACTGCTTGGTTAAAATACTAGCTCTACTGCATACTAACTATATGACAAGAGATAAGTTAGTAAACTACTCCAAGTCTCAGCTTATCCATCTATAAAATGAGCTATAGTATTACTTCATATGCATTACTTCATATAATATTACTTCATATAATATTACTTCATATGCATACTTAATATTACATATATGGATTAAATAAGTTAATTCCTAGAACTAGTGGCTGGCATGTAGAAAGCCCTCATTAAATATTGGCAATTGTTATTCTTTGCTGTTAACAAAATCCGTAAAATATGGGGTCTCCAGGATGTGGCTTCTCTCCATTATAAATGTGCTCTTCTGCAGACAAAAGTGGTAAATAGAAAATGCTTGTGGAACCTTAACTCTGGTGCCGTGTCACATATAGAAATTTTTTGATATTTGCAACCATAGTAAAACAAAGACTTATATTTTTGATATTTATTTTATATATTTAAATCCCATTTAACAAAGAAAAATCAACCAAAAAAATGAGTTCGCGTGTCACCTCTGACACGTGTGTCATAGGTTCGCCATCACTGTCTAGTAGTTGAGAGATGTGGGCTGTGAGAGGTACAACAAGTGCTGCCAAAACAATGCTGGATAGAGTTCAGAGAATGGCAACAACAGGTAAGAAGTAGATATGAAACTCACAAGAACATTGTAAATCTATGGTCGTATGTAAGCTTGACCTTATAGTCTGACATTTTAGTCCTAGGACCTAGGTAGTTGAGAGATGTGGGCTGTGAGAGGTACAGCAAATGCTGCCAAATCAATGCTTGATAGAGTTCAGAGAATTGCAACAACAGGTAAGAAGTATATATGAAACTCGCAAGAACATTGTAAATCTCTTGACTGCTCCCTTGTTTTGCTTTGTGTGATCTGACTATAAAGATTTGGCTTACAGGCGCGGTCACTGTGTCCTCATCCAGGTGCAGTGGTCCACCTGGCCCCAACTGTATTCTCTTGTCTGTTTTCTTTAATCCTTCTCTGCCCCTCCTCAGGTTCACCACTGGCCGTGCTGGACCCGGTTCAGAAAATCATCTAGATGTTGCCTTAATTGGATTTTACTATTTAGCTATTTTATACCCAGTGGTGGTTATGCTTAAGTTTAAAACATATTCTCCATCTAGCTAGTGTCACATCACTGATTCATCATATTGGGTCTAGAGGTTTGAAAATATTTTTGAAAGTGTCTAGGTATGGGTGAATAGCTTCAAGAAATAATTTAGCTGGAATGAACTCTAGGACCACCACAACAAAACCCAACAAACAAAGAAACAAACACTTTTAATTTATTTTGAATTATATTTCTAATTAGAACAGCTAATTTGTAACTGCACTTCTTTTTCCATAAATTGCAGCAAATTTCTCCCATCCAGGAAATGCAGACAAATCTGGTAAAAGTCACACAACATAAAACTCTGACGTTGTGGGAATTAGGAAGACTTACCAAAGAATGGATATCTGTGGAACTCTACGGGACTTGAAACACCCCCTTCCTGGCGTTCGGAATGCGGAGGCTAAGAGGTTCCACGTGACAGCGCCTATTATCAGAAGAAGATGGGGAAAATTTAAAAATTACTCATTCTTCTTCTTATTATTAAATTATTACTTTAAGGGGGCAGCTACAGTCAGCGCAGGGCAGGGAGGCTGTACGGAAGGGGGAGGAAAGCGTAGAGAGAATGAACAAGCTAGAGCAAATAGTTTGTTCAAGCACGGGTGGGAGACTTAGGGTTGGTTAGTTCGCCCATTCAGGAAAAACTAAAAATAAATCGAAGCGACAGACAAGTGCGTTCCAGGAATTAACATTAAACTTTTAAAAAAGAATCCCTGCTTTGGCCCGGCAGGGTGTAGATCTGCCCCGCTGTGCAAATACACTGGGGAAACCTAAGGACCCATTGGAGAGAATTCTCACATTACCTTCCAGGAAGCAGCCATTACAGGAGGCGCGGAGGGCGGCGTGGCCGAACTACATTTCCCACAATCCCCGCGGCTGCGACTCCCAGGATGCACCAGCTCCCCTCCCTCTGGCTACGGAAAGGGGCGGGGGAAGGGGAAGCCACGGTCTGCTGGGAAGGAGGTGAGCGAGTTTCCCGGGGTTTCCCGCCCACGTCCCAGTGTTTTACTGGCAAACTGACTAGTGCATTTGTACGAAAGCTACTTAAAAGCAGGAACAGAGCATGACAGCAGCGGTTGTTTCCCCCCGTCCGCTGGAGTGAAGGCAGCCGCACGCAGAATCCCGAGCAGAGCCCTCCGTTTCGTATACTTTTAAACGAGCGGCTCCCAACAGTTTTGAAATCCTAAGAATGAACTATTTGCATATGTAAGTTATAACCCTTCTGAGTCCAATATCTGCCAAGGCCTTACTGTGCCTCTCCAGTCACCGAGTCTTCTTAACTCTAATGTACTTATATGCATGCATACAAGTCCTTCGGTTGATCTCTTACCCCCCTCTCTCAACCAAAGGACTTGCATGCATGCATATAAGCATAACCAATGGACATAAGACACTGGGGGGTAGGGGAGGCCGGGGGATTGTCAAGGGCGGG
>NW_005355923.1:1185558-1189170 GCF_000412655.1 Myotis brandtii | reverse complement strand
CTCCCTTGTTTTGCTTTGTGTGATCTGACTATAAAGATTTGGCTTACAGGCGGGGTCACTGTGTCCTCATCCAGGTGCAGTGGTCCACCTGGCCCCAACTGTATTCTCTTGTCTGTTTTCTTTAATCCTTCTCTGCCCCTCCTCAGGTTCACCACTGGCCGTGCTGGACCCGGTTCAGAAAATCATCTAGTTGTTGCCTTAATTGGATTTTACTATTTAGCTATTTTATACCCAGTGGTGGTTATGCTTAAGTTTAAAACATATTCTCCATCTTAGTGTCACAACATCACTGATTCATCATATTGGGTCTAGAGGTTTGAAAATATTTTTGAAAGTGTCTAGGTATGGGTGAATAGCTTCAAGAAATAATTTAGCTGGAATGAACTCTAGGACCACCACAACAAAACCCAACAAACAAAGAAACAAACACTTTTAATTTATTTTGAATTATATTTCTAATTAGAACAGCTAATTTGTAACTGCACTTCTTTTTCCATAAATTGCAGCAAAGGAAAAGGCAGTGTTAGAAGCGTTGCTAAAAAAAAATTATAGGAATTAAGACTGTGGGCTCAGAGGAATAGATTGATAGATTTTTATGGGAGAATTAATTGTAGAGCTTGTAGGACAGAAGGAAATACTTTTTTATTACTCCTAAGAGATGGTACTCGCCATAGTGTTGAATATCGTATGAAGATTTTTACCTTACCTCCTCAGCTTTAGTCTGTCCACTGTCTGAAGAGGATAAACATGATTTTTTTCATAACCCTTACTTAGGACTCATTTGCTTTATTCCATAGTTGAAAGAACTCCAATTTGACAGCTTCAAAAAAGTTATGCTTGTTTCTTTTCAAACTTTGTTTTTGACTTATAAGTCAAAAGTCTATAAATAGTTTTCTATAGTTTATGATGTATATTGTAGCTGAAAATGTCACATCAGGGATTATTAGTATTAAGTGATGTACTGACAGGGATGAATTTCTGGAATACAATGAATATAATGGTCTCCTCCACTCTTTGTTTTTAAATATATATATATATTTTTCAGAGAGGAAGGGAGAGAAAAAGATAGAAACATCAGTGATGAGAGAGAATTATTGACCAGCTGCCTCCTGCACGCCCCCTACTGGGGATCGAGCCTGCAACCTGGGCATGTGCCTTGACCGGTAATTGAACCATGACCTCCTGGTTCATAGATCAATGCTCAACCACTGAGCAACACAGGCCAGGCTCCTCCACTCTTTTTGACCTGAACTTGCTTTCTATTGTGTCTGCAAACCATCTTAATGAACAATGATTTCCTAGATGTAACTCAGATTTAGATATTTTGTTTAGATCACTGACCTCCCGACAATAATTGCCATGTTGCACATGTGTAATCCCTTTTCTAGAAATGACAGTTATTTCCTTAGCAGTGCTAGAGAGATGAGCAGCTTCTTTTGTGCCGTGCCTCTGCCAGCTACAAGTTCTGCCTGAGAACATCTCTGGTAGCAACATGAACTACTGTTCTTCTGAAGCAATGCCACATTGCATTCCCCCCACCCCACAGCCCGCCCCCAAAAGGACACATATGTAATACCCTTTGTAATACTTTAAGCAATAAAAAATAAATAAATAAATGCAGTTAAAAAACAAACAAACAAACAAAAAACTCTAATGTACTGACTCCCTCGGGCTGTAAGTTACCGAAGAAGTGGGTTAGGGATGCAGCCACTGCCCTATTTGCAGGCCAGTCTCAGCACAGCAGGCACAGTCAGTGCAATGCCCATGGACAGCACAGAATCTGTATTTAAATTCCTACCCCACACACTTCAGAAAGGGCTCGCTGGTGTTGGCCAATAATTATTTGGATGATCATAAATGCGCCAACAAGATTTTACGAGACAAAGAAGTGCCAAACCAAGGTGTCTTGCAAATCCAAAGTCTGAGGATAGCTACACAATAACGTTGCTACCAAACTCAAGGGGTTCGCTGTTTGGGGTGCTCTAGACAGAACCAGACGTGGTTGATGCAACATCGTTTTGTTGTTGTTGTTGTAGTTTCAATTGCAACAGGTAATGGAGAAGGGATTCACACCCAGAGCTCTGTCTCCCAGAAGGAAGGCTTAGCCATTGCTTATATACACTACTTGGTCAATTACATCTTCATTTCTTCTTTGCAGTTGGCTACATTGATGGGCTAAGTTCCTGTCAAGCTCATCCTGCTTATAGTTGCATCTAAGAATATAGCATTTAGTAAGAACTGCCCAGACCTTGAGACCTTTGTCCCTTCGTTGTCTGCATTGCTTCTCAAAACTTGATTATTTTAGCAAGTTCTGTCTTTACCTCATTTGATCTCACTTGATCTACTTTTGGATTTGTATGTTTTTTAGTAAATTATATTTGAAATAGGAGCTATTTTCTATGGCTTCCAAAATATTCTCTTACATTCTAGTGCGAACATTTTGGGGATTTATTTTCCCCCATGTTTATTTCAGTCAGCAAGGACGACTTTAAAATTAGTGTCATTACAGAGTTGTTTCTAGATGTGTTAATACTGAAGATAATGATTTGGTTTTAAGTTAAAAAAGGCTGTAGATGGTAAAATGCTTCCCCTCCCACCCCAACCCCCCTTTTTAAACATTATTAAGAAATCAATTGATGACCTGGCCCATCTGAAAAAAGAGTGGCACAAGTTTGTACAGGGATTATTTGGGGCCCCATAGTTTTAAAATAAAATTGGCTAAATTCTCCTTACCAGCACCCACCCCAATCAGACAATTTAACAAAGGTCTTGTTATATATACTTTTGTGTGCTTTATTATTGGCCTTGTTTCCCAAGTACTATGGTATCTTAGTTGTCAGCTTTGCCTTCTTACTACCCTAACTAGTGATTAAAAAAAAATTAGATTTATTCCTGCTGTGCTTAAAACTCTCCAGTTCCATCACATAAGCAGAAATCCAAACTCCTTATCAAAGCCCACAAAGCCCTAAACATTCCGGTCTCTGCCTGCCTCTTTGATGTCAGCCCACTGCTCACCCATGCTCATCCCATTCCAATCACACTTTATTGCTGTTCCTTGAACATGCCAATTCTCTTGTTCCCTATTGACTTTGCTCTTGTGTTCTCTCCGCCAGTTAGACTTTCTCTGCAGACTTTTGCATGGCTGTTTTTCTCAACATCGTGTAGGGCTCTGCTCAAGTGTCATCTCCTTTCCTGTGCGCCTTGCAAAATGTATCTCTCCCGTTATTCTCTATTTACTTTCTTGCCTTAGTTTTTCATGTAGTGTCTATCATAGACTGAAATTATGTATGTATTTGTGTATATGTGTACCAGGTAAGCAAATAAACTAATGTGAAAATTTTATGATGGGCAGGGAATGTTCATGTTTTATTATACTGACTTCCCAGCTACTAGAATGATACCTATCATGATAGATACTTTGTAGGTATTTTGTGAATAAATGAATGAATGGTGGTCCTGATCAGATATTTCAGTTGGTTAGAGCATTGTCCCAATACACACAAACATACAAACACCCTAACACTGCAATGTCTTAATGGTTTAGATTTTATTGCTCTTTGCTTATACTGGTTTTATGTTATCCATAGAGGCCTTCTATATCCTGTCAGCATC
>NW_005355923.1:1165135-1182849 GCF_000412655.1 Myotis brandtii | reverse complement strand
CCCACCCCCCCCCCCCCCCGCACTGTCTGAATGCTTCTGCAGGTTGCTATTGAGTTCTTCTTTTGGTGTTATGAGTCTAGGAATATTGAGTTTACAATTTAATCTTACAATTTAAGAGGACCTAAACCTACACCCGTCTTTCCTTAAATAGAGATCACTGGTAAACAATAATACTCAGAAACAAAGAATATTACTTCAGTTACTTATTTGAGCAGTGGAGGGCAAATTTTCCCAAGTCAGTTGTTACCAATAACTGACTATTATTGGAGAAGTGGCTCCTGCTTGTTTTATAACCATTAGAAGTGGGTCATTGCTAGTCCCTGAAGGAAGGCACTTCTGTGATCCATCAGAGGAGGCAAGATAGGCAGACATCAGGATTTCTGCAGTGACTGGTGTATGTCAGAGAATTCATAAAACCCAGACAGGTGAGCCAAGTCAAGTGAGTGGAGACATTTTACTGGAGCTCCACAATTAGAAAAGAGCAGCCTAGAGTTAGTCAGCATTTCCCTTCAAGAATAGGACATTCGTCACTGAGATGATTACACTTAGACAGTGATTAATATGTCCCAGCAACTATTCTAGACATTAATAGAAGTCCCTTTACTCCTCAAAATAATCTTGTGAAATAGATACTATTATCATTGGTTAAATATGAGGAAAATGAGGCATAATTAAGTAATTTATTCAAAGTTATATAACAAATGAGTGGTAGAGTCAGCATATGAACCCAGCAAGTCTGACAGAATCTCTACTCTTAATCATTGTCCATATACTTTTATATGGATTATTCCCACAGGATCAAATACCATTAAAAATTTTTTTTTAATAAGGTGCTTGGGAAACTTAATCATGGTGAGGGTTTGTTGGTGTTTATATACTTTCCTCCAGGCCCTCCTTTGGTGGATGAGTGATTGCCAGTATTCACTAATTTGTCAACTGATTTTAACGTATATTTAATAAATATACTAAATATGTACAAAATGTGTTCTTTTAAAAAATTAAAGTATGTCTGACCCAGGCTTAGAAGCACAGATATTACATGTCAAATAACTGACTGATGGGCATAGATGTCACATGGCAAAGAACATAAATTGTGATGTGTTGGCAAATTTCAACTGTCACTGAGTCCATATAATATATAAAATTCAAAAAGAAAGTCAGAAGGGCCTTTTGAAAATCTTTGCTTAGAGGTCAGAAACTTAAACTAGTCACGACATAAATATAGAGAGGTTATTAACAATTTGGTATATGCAGTTTATAAGGAAATATTAGTTCCTCTGGATATCAGGTGCTCATTTATAATTAAAAGCTGCTAACAGAGAGCATGACATTTATAAAATTAAAAACATACCAACTAGAAAATGCACATAGGAGAGGGAATCATTCCCTAACTTTTCTTAGCTTGATTTCTATCTCGCAATTTTCTGATTAAAATCACTCATTTTTCAGACCTTGAATTTCTGCTTTAGCCATCTCAACTTGTCCACTTGATAATGCTTTTTATCTAGAGCCAATTTAGACATGAGCATTTAGAATGTATAGAGCTATAGTTTTTGTAGATAACCAATACCTAGGAAGGGGTGACTTTTATATTGATCTTTGAAACTTGAATGAATATCTGAGCCTTTTATGTAGACATTTATTGAGAATTTTCAGTTGATATATTGTAAGTGATTAGTACTTCAAGTTTTTAAATCTATTTCTTTTGATAAATCATATAGATGTTATAGGTAGAGAACTTTCTGGTATAACATCATTTTCTGTGTCATGAAATGATTTATTTATCTATAAAATGGTAAGCTGGAGAACAACAATCAAGTTTCTTTATTCCTGCCAGTAATATTTTGATTATTTATAAACCTATTCCCTGGGTCCATTATGACAACAGGCTACTTGTCTGTAGATATTCTAAAAGTGGTGTTGTTTGAATTAAAAATCTTTATAAATAATTTAAAATATGATAAAAATATCTTACATTCTGGAAGAATAATTTTAGCCAAGAAAGTTGCCAGATTTTTTTCTATTCAAAAGGAAGTTGTTTATTTTAAAAGTGGATTAGGTGATATTTGAAAAATGATGGCAACTGGTTCGACTGAGAAACAGTCCCATACGATGCTCTTCATAGTTTCATCTGATTATGACTTGGACCCATTTTAATGCATTTTGAGCTCTCATTTCTCAGGAGAGTCAAAAGAAGTAGCTGACCTCAATCTGACAGTCAAAGTGAAGCACTGCCTTTGTGAGCATGACCACCAACACTAGAATGTAAGAACGTGAATGTGGTTGCTATGTAAGAACAGGGACCTAATCCTTTCATTTGATCTGCTTTCGTAGGACCTTAGTAAGATACTCTACCGACCTATGGTCACCAGGCTTTAAAGACGAACTAGAGAGTCAGTAGAGAGCCCAGGGATGAGTGACAGAGTTGATTTAATAAGTGATCCTAAAGGTGATCCAGGAAGAATGTTCTCAAAATGTGTTCTGTGCTTTACTTGCATCCCAGTTACATGGGGAATTTATTTAAAAATGCAAATTTTTAAAACAAGTTGTCCAGGTAGTTCTTAGGTCCATCAGATCTTAGAACCTTTGTTATTGGGGGAAATAAGTTATTGGGGCTGATTATTTGGGAAGGGGAAACATAGGGGCAACTGAATAACAATTTTCACTTAATTAACAATATGCATTTAATAAGACCCAATTATAATGATCTGTCTTGCTCTCATGGACTCCCTTTCAGCCATTGTTGAAGTAGAAAATACTAAGGTTTGTTGCTATTAGTTCATGTATCAAATAACATTTTTTTCTTGTTATTTCTTACAGACTCACCTTTCTCTCTCTAAAACTTAACTTTTTAAAAAAGTTTAAAACCATTTTGATGATTTACTTATTTAGAACTGTAGAAACATCTCATTACTGAGAGGAAAAAAGAAAGCCTTTCCTACCAGTGAAAAGGACTCTGAGTAACAAAATGAACAATATCCTCAGTTTTAAAACAACAATGCAGCTGTGAATTTTACATGATTGCCTCTTAGAACAATCTTCTGTTAGAGAAGAGGACAAAGCATTAAATGCATCTCACTGAAGGTGATCATTTTTTTATAACTTCATTTTTTATTATTGACACTATTACAGAATACCCCATTTTCTCCCCTTTGCCCAACTCCACCCAGCTCTCGCCCGGCCCCCCTCTGGCTATCAACATACTGTTGTCTGTGTCCAAGGTTCTAAGCATATATTTTCTTAGGCCAACCACTTTACCTTCTTTTCAACCAGTGTCCCCCACTCTCTTCCCCTCTGAAAGCTGTCAGTCGTTCCATGTATCCATGCCTCTGGCTTTATTTTGTTTGTCAGTTTATTTTGCTCATAGGCTCCACCTACTAGTATAAGTGAGATCATATGGTGTTTGTCTTTCTCCGACTGGCTTATTTCACTTAGCACAATAATCTCCAGGTCCAAGGACTGAATTTATAAGGCCTTTGACATCTTTTTCTTAAACATTTCTTCTCTGAGTAGATATTTGGAAGGTAGCTGGGTAACCTGGAGTGCTGGTGTTCTAAATTGCTGGCTGAAGACCCATCCATATACATTGGAACTGAGACCCGAGGGGTCCCAGATTGGTGAGGGTGCAGGCCAGGCTGAGGGACACCCCCTCCGTGCATGAATTTTGTGCACTGGGTCACTAGTTTATTATATGTTTATAAGGTGGTAGAACCACATTTCTATTCTTGCTACCAATGTGGCTGCCTGTGGGCTGGAGCAGAAATTTTAGGGGCACAGGCAGCTTGATTTTGCTAGCAGTGGTAATGTTTATCAGCCCGGTCTTGATGAAGTTTTTAACTCACATATTTACTACCTCTCAACCCCCAAATCAATTCCAGAAAAAAAAAACTTCAAAAGGGCAAGGGCCACACTTATTTTCCCCTATTGAATCCTTAGGGCCAGGAACAGTGTCTAGCAATGTTTGGTAGGTGTTTAGTATGTAAGCATTGAACAAAGGATTGGATGAATGAATGATGAATGCATGAATAAGACAGCTAGAACTTTATCCTTTCCAGTAGATGGATTCTAGAAACTGACTTTCTGAATTTCTGATCTTGTTCCTGATTTGTACTTCTGGGACTCAAGCCTTGATCTGGAACCCAGTATGTTTGACTCACAGTGTGGCTCTTCCACAAAATACCGGCTCTTCCACAAAATACTGACTTCTGCGCATGGGCCATGAAGTTTCAATCGCACTGTATGTGCGTGCCCGCATGTGGTATTTGTGGAAGAGCCACACTGAAGGGGCCAAAGAGTCGCATGTGGCTCTCAAGCCGTGGTTTGCCGACCATGGGTTTGGGGGATTCTGTGATGTATTGGATTGAAAAAAAAAAATTAGAAGGGCCCTGACTGTCTTGGCTCAGCGGATAGAGCGTCGGCCTGCGGACTCAGGGTCCCAGGTTTGATTCCAGTCAAGGGCATGTATCTTGGTTGCGGGCACATCCCCAGTAGGGAGTGTGCAGGAGGCAGCTGAATCAATGTTTCTCTCTCATCGATGTTTCTAACTCTCTATCCCTCTCCCTTCCTCTCTGTAAAAAATCAATAAAATATATTTTAAAAAAATTAGTCAGAAGGGATCTGGGAGTTCATTGTAATAAAATATTTGTGAATGTCAGGTGCAACTTACCCCTGAGGCAATTATTTATGGCCAATTTAATATCTTGTTTCTATAATCCATAGGTCCTCAACTATGTGTGATTTTTGCCCTCTCCTCTCCTAACCCAGAACATCTGCCAATGTCTGGAGACATTTTTGTCTCTTGAGGGAGGGGAAGAGGGAGTTGCTGTTACTCCATCCTTCTATGCACAGACCCCCCCCCCCACTCCTTCTTGAGGGTTTCACTTCTACTCTTTTCTTTTTTAAATTTTATTTTATTGTTTAAAGTATTAGAAATAGTAGTACATATGTCTCCTATTTTCCCCATTGACCACCCCTCCCCCCTCACATGCCCTTCCCCTCTTGTTTACTAATTGGGTTTTGCTTCCCCTTCACTGCCCTCAGAAAGCTGCCTGCACTTCATTAGTGCCTCAGGCTTTAAACTTCTCACATCTTCCATATTTTCTTCCTCTTCTCCCTCATCGAAACTAAGCTACCCATTGCCTGATTACTGAGGCTCACTCTGTCAACCAGTAAATCAAATGAGTGATATGCAGTTCACTCATCTATTAGGTGTTCTTATTGGCTATCAGCAAATATATATCAGGATCTATGTAGCATCTTAATTGGGAATTCTTTATGATTACAAGTCCTTTATCCAAAATGAATGCAGGGGGAGCAAGGCTAAAGTTTCAGGTATTGTCATCAAAAAGTGGAAGAGACATTTTTTTTGGCTCCTCAGATCATAACCACAGGTAAAAGGTAAATTAGCAAGAGACTTGGTAAGACAAGGTCAGTTAGAGACTGGAGCAGCCATAGGTGTGTCACAAGCAATTATTTTTAGCACAATGACCACTCATCCCATACTTTCCTTCCCCTGTTTCTTAAAAAGACACCAGTTCTGTATGCACATCAGCATGATATATCGGGAAGGATATTAATTTTGGATTCAGATAGTGCTCAAAAGAGACTCAGTTTCTGAAAAATAAAAATGATGCATGTGCAAATAATAACTAACATGTGGCTTCAGATTTCAAACATGTGTTCATATCAATATAGGCGATACTTGTTATTTTACCCCTTTGCCCCTTCACTAAGAGGAATAATAAGTGGGCTAATTTGCACAAGTCTGAGTAAAGAAGCTTTGCAGAGAGAGCAAAATGTTTTACTGTAAGTCACCTCTATAGGGCAAATTCAGAAACGGGAAGATCTACATTATTTATTCAAAGAGGAGACTGCATCTGAATTATACTCTTGAATGTACAGGTGAATGAATGAGAGTTGAACACCACAGTCACTGTGCGATGGCAACCTGAAATGGGTGCCCCTGAAGGAAGGCAGAGACCTCCTCCAAGGTCACTCAGAAGCAAGGCAGCAGGCAGCACTGCCGAAGAGGCAACTGCTGGGGAGACCGGCTGCAGACTCTCTGAGGTGGCGTGACAGAGGGCATGTGCTTCAAGACGTCAGCCACTGCAGATCCTCTCCAAAGAGCCGCTCTCGAAACACTGGTTTTGACCTCATTCTTTAGGCTTTAAAGAGCAGTACCCTGCAGCTGTTTTGTTTGTCTTGTTTTGCTTTAATGACTTACAACATTACAACATGGGTTTAAGTGAGAGAGAATTTAGAAAAGGTTTAGAGAAATGGGAAGTCACTGATGCAAGCACAGTTGAAAGGAAACACAAATCTTTTTTCTTTTTTTTTTTTTTTTTAGTTCATCGGGGTTACATCTATCTATATAAAACCCTAATATGCAAATTGACTGAATGGCGGAATGACTGGCAGAATGACCGGTCACTATGATGTGCACTGACCACCAGGGGGCAGACGCTCAATGCAGGAGCTGCCCCCAGCCTGCAGGTGGCATCAGGGAGCAGGGCTGGCGAGTAGGCAGCACAAGGCCAGTCAAGGTGGGTATGAGTGGGGGGCCCCCCGATTGCCCCACTGGTTGCCCCGCAGAGGGAGGCAACTGGCAGCAGTAGCAGGGGGTGGGGCTGGCGAGCGGGTGGTGCCAGGCCAAGGCAAGTGTGAGCGGGGGCCCCGATCACCCCTCCAGTCGCCCCACAGATCGGCCCTGATCGCCGGCCAGGCCTAGGGACCCTACCTGTGCACAAATTTCATTCACTGGGCCTCTAGTTGGTTAATAAAATTATATGTTTGAAGTGTAAGTTCTACAATACATCATCTGTATGTTGCCCATATTGTGTGTTCACCACCCAAAGTCAAGTCTCCTTTTTCTGTCACCATTTATCCCTCCTTGACCCTCTGTTAATTTTACTAACAGGATTCAGGGCAGATGTGGCTAAGCTATTGACAGAAGGAATAGGGAATTATTGGAAGATACAGTGTGGTCCTGGGTGAGATAGTGAATGTAGGGTGTGAAACAGGAACTATTGTCATGATTGGGAAGAGGGGAAGAGTGTCTGAAACCACTTCCTCATTGAGCAGAGTGCCAGTAATAGAAACAAAAAGAATCAGACTAAACTCAGTCATAAAACATTCTCTTTCTCTCTGCTGCCCCACGGAAGAGCTGGGGTGGGAGTGAGTCATGGGGGTGAATGGCTGTTGCCCAAGATACTGGTGAGGAGGCTCTGTACAGATGGCATTGGCAATAATTTCAGAGACAAGTAGATTCATTGTGAGACCAAGAGGACATACTGGACAACCTCTTGGGAACAGAAAGTCCGAGAAAGAACTAGGAAATGGTCTGGAGAATGGGACAACCAATGATACAGTTATGAGACCAAAGTGGGAAAACAAATAGGAGGCAAAATACATGGGGAAGCAGAGAGGTGCTGGGATTGGAGGCAATTCTAGGATAAGTTCCAAAGGGTAGGGATGTGTCAACAATAGCTTGGTGTAAATTGAGTATTTTATCAAGTCAGCTTGCTGTTTCCCCTGGTAACCCAACCCCAAAGCTGCTGTTCCATCAAAACTATGGCTTCTTTGGTT
Organism: Myotis brandtii; assembly: GCF_000412655.1. Lineage (NCBI taxonomy): Eukaryota > Metazoa > Chordata > Mammalia > Chiroptera > Vespertilionidae > Myotis > Myotis brandtii. Next base: position 1,175,265 of record NW_005355923.1, on the reverse strand, counting down.
GAGGAATTTCCCGAGTCTGTCTTTGGAGGCAATGATACTTTCCGGGTAAACTGGAGATTTCACCAGAGCCAGATGGGACTTGATTCTAAAGAATCCCCACGATAACTGCTGTTGGTCAGATTCTTTACATCTGGGAACAGGTAGATTAGAATTTAGATTTGGACTCTTTTCTACCTTTCTGAGAAGTGAAAATCATAGCTGCACATTTCATTTTTTAAAATTATAAGTGATAATAAATACATTGCCAGTATATATCTCAAGGACTTAAAAAGAAACCCCACAAGAGCATTTATTTCTTGCTGTTCAATATAGACAACCTTATTAAGAGCAATGTATCAATCATACTGTTCTATTTGTAGCACAATTAAAATAATATTTCCACCTTGTATATAAGAATATACAAAATGAAACATTGCCATGTTTTGGGTAGAAATGTAGTGACAGAATGTACAGGAACTTGTGATAATTTATTGTTTTTTTAAAGGGTAGAATTCAATTTTTGGTCCTGAATTGGAACTGTGATTTGCTAAGTCTCCTGTAGAAAAACTAATTCATTAATCTAGAGTGGGAAGGGATCAATAAGACAGGTAAGTAAATCTCCCCAGATGACACTTCTGTAGAGTGTCTCATTGTATAGAGCCCGTGCAGTCAAGGGAAGCAGGAGGGAGCCCAGTAAGAAGTTAGACTGGGGGAGGGAGGAGTGTGCCGCCACCAAGGGCCAAACACTCTTGTTATTCCTATTAATGAGGAAATACAGTATTTCAAAAAACTCTTCTTAAGGAGAGGAATATGTAAATCCTCCAGGGCAACCTTCTCTAGTCAGGTCTGCTTGTGTCCTGCCACTGGGAACTATTTACCTTCTTTTTACTTCTCCCTGAAGCATGTTTAGCACTATGCCCAGGAGAAGACAGGTCTTAATGGAGAATGAAATCATTTACCAGGCCCTTTAGCACATTCTTGACAATTGACAATAGTGAAAATTTCTCCTCATGTTGATCCTGGGGACTTCACAGGAGTAGGGTTATTGGCGTAAGGACTTTTCCATTTTTCTTCTTATACTGGTTCGCTAGGGCTGCCATAACAAAATACCACAGAATGGATGGCTTAAACAACAGGAATTTATTTTCTCAGAGTTCTAGAGGCTGGGACTCCATATCAAAGTGACAGCTGGTTTGGTTTCTCCTGAGGCCTCTCATGTTGGCTTCCAGATGGGCTTCTTCTTGCTGTGACCTCACATGGCCCTTTCTCTGTGCATGCACACCCCTGCTGTGTTTCCCTCTTTTTACATGGACACCAGTCCTATTGTTTTAGGGCCCTACCCTTATGGGCCGTATTTAGCCATAATTACTACTTTAAAGGCCCTGCCTCCAAATACAGTCACATTAGAGGTGAGGGCTTCAGTGTATGAATTTGCAGGGACACAATTCAATCTGTAACACTTACCGTGCAGTTTCTGTTGGTGGAGAACATCAGTGGAGATGTAGCATGAGCAAAAATCAACTTGATTAAGCCACTGAGATTTTAGAGTTGCTTGCTAATGCAATACAGCACAGTCTATTCAGATTAATAATCATGGTTTCCATTTTCTCTGAGTTAAGCAGCAGCATATTGTCCTGTTTAATAAGACAGGACAAATTTTAGTAGGTCCTGCACTGATAGGCACCTGTGTATAATCAGTTATAGTAAACTCCCCAGAAAGGATGTTCAAGAATGGTGACACTGCTTAGATGGGAGGGACCGAGTGGCATTGCAAAAATATTTAACAACTATTTATTGAGCACCCACTGTGCCAGGCTCTAGAGAAACAGAAGAAACTAAGATAGCTCAGGGAAAGAGTGTTATTAAACACATGGATTAATATTTTATTGCAATTTAGATAAGTGATAATAAAAGACTATATTTCAGTTTTTACATTTTTATTTTTGGCTTCAAAGATGACTGGTGTCCTGTAAATGAAGTCTGGTCTATCTAGAATTAGGTGATAGTGACTTCATGGACACTTGCAGGAGGCAATTAGCCTGTGGAGTATGGCAGCATCTAGCTGAGTGGAGGCTTATGAAGTGGATGCCATATATTGGAAGAAGAAACAATAAAGTAGCTGGTTTATGGACCCAACATAATTTTATAGATAGAAGATTATTAAGGAGTAATCAGATGTAACTTGCTTTTAATTTGAGTCACTAAAACGTACAGTAATTGTTACTGGCGGCTCCTAGAGCGTTGGGAATGGGAGTACTCACATTTGTCTTTGATTTCACCATCATCTATGTCCTTGGGAGTAACCAAGGTTCGCTGAGATTTCATAATATAAGAAGATTGCCATGATAGAGAGTGGGTGGTATCAGAGCTGGCAACTGTCAGTTATTCCTGCCTGCCTTTAAGCCATATGCAATTCTTCCAAACTTAGAAGGTGATGGGGGCAATATGTGACAAGCAAATGGAAACCAAGCACTGTTTTAAGTATCGGAATATATTTATATACCCAGTTATTTATCTTCATCAGCTTACTTCAAAAATGTTTTAAGATAGTTAAAAATACAAGGCATAATACATTTAAGGTAATAAAGATTAAACGAGGCAATAAGAACAGTAAGGGTGAGGACTATTAATGAGGAATATTCACTGGAGATGGAGCACACATTAAACTATATGCTCTCCAGTAACCAGCACGAAAGGCAGAGCATGATTGACTCCATGGCTTAGAATGGCCATAACAGTAAAACGAGCCAATTGCTCAGCACAAGCAAAGCTCTTCCTGCCACTAGGAGAGATTTTCCCTCTGGGTCCCCTTAAAGAGGACACTTTGTAGAATACCGAGCAGAATTCTCGACAACATTCTTAGAACAAAGTTGCTGTGAGGTTTTTGCAGGGCTCTCCCTTATAATGGATCTAATAATGGCATTGCAACCTAATGTAATAAAAAAAATTGAGGCACAACTTACATAAAACTTCACAATTCTTAAAGGTACAACTTTATGAACTTTTACATATGTACACATCCATGCAGCCACCACCACGTTTAAGATATAGAATATTTTGATCACCTCAGAAGGCTAGCTAGTGCCCTCCGTTTTCAAATTTTGTTTAAGTAGATCCATGCTGTATAATCTGATTTGAGTCTGGCTTCTTATACTCCGTAGTGTGCCACTGGGGTTTATCTATGTTGTTGTAGGTGTTAATGGCAGATTTTTTTCCACTGTTGACTAGTATTCCATATTAAGCCATTCACAAAACATTGTATTGGCGTTCTTTTCTTTTCTGTTTTACTCTCCCTGGTTCACTTCTGTTCACTAGGATCACATCCCAAATAAACTACATGTACCCATTTTTTCTCTTCCCATGGCCATCTTTCAGGCTTCCAGTGCTCCAGGGTTATTATGGTGAGTTAGGAGATAGGGATTCTCATTTAGCGCCAGTCTTTACTTGATATTTGATATTGGAGAAGCCACTTTCTCACTTTAGGGATATCCATTTCATCGATAAAATATGAGGATCTCTAAGATGTGTTCTAGTCTCAATTTTCTGAAATTCAAATATGCAGTTCTAAAGAGGTCTTATAGAGAAGACAGTGCTTAACAAATGGAAGTAAATGGTGAAATTTCATGTACAAGAAACCACAGGTTGAGAGGTAATATTTTTATAGGGAGAGCTTCCTGAGTGGTTGCCTATCTTGTAACTTCTCGTTAGCTGAGTCAGAGTAATCTCTGGAATCACTGGATGGAGAATTAGCACTTCTGTGTAAAAAATACCTGGAAGGAGGCAAAGATCCTAGAATGGAAAAGCAGTGCATAGGCTATGGATTGCCTTATTTTATTTCTCCTCTTTTCTGAGGATAACTAAAACTATAGACCATTTCTAAGATGAGTTATGAGGCAAAATGTGTCCAAAATAACCATAAATTTTATCAGGGGGACTGATGATAGAACTCTCCTGAGATTGTGGGAGAAAAAAAGTCTTATGGCTGACCACACCCTCCCCCCATTCTATTATATTTATTTCACATTAGATCAGCTAACTATTTCTAAGTAACTATTACAAATTGCACAGCCATTATATTAATTGATTTCATATTTCACTTATGGATGTCACCAAGGTTTGCCCTATTTGATGACATTGTCTCCATGGTAACTAATGCATTTTAAATGCTAAGAAATGTGAGGAGTAGAAAGGATCACTTAGAAACACATAACTTCAATTAATATACAAATGTTATAGATGTTATAAATGTGAAACACAATTGTTCAAAGGGAACAAAACAAAACGGTCCAATGAATGTGGTTGGGCACTGGTGGATGGTACATACACTGGTAATAAAGAAATCTATGCTCCATTACACAAATTATTTGACCACACCACACTTTAGGCTTTTATGTAAATGAGCAAATGTGAAAGAGACAATCATACAACAAGCTATTATTTAATTGTGTATTATCTAGATGCTTCCCACTCTCTTCTCTTTCTTTTCTGTCATTTCATTATCTATTGGCATTTCTATCATAAAAGAAGGAAGGGAAGGTAAAATTAAATGTATTTTTACTGTTTTTCCTCATTAGCTCTGTCTGTGAGACATTAATTCATTCATTTATCAAGGGTTTATTGAACACATACTAAGAACTAGCACATGCTTACATACTATAGATACAAAGATGCATGGTCCTTGAGTGCAAGGAGCTTGTTGTCTATTGGAAAGATAGACAAACTAGCCAAGAATTGAAATTGGGTAAAATAAGCCATTTGAAGTTGTCTTTATGTGTATTTTTGTCTCTGTTGCTGTAAGTGTATGATCAAGGACATGATAGAAACTTCCAGATATTTAGGGAAGCACTTATATAGGGTGGGACAAAAGTAGGTTAATAGCCCCGGCCAGGTGGCCCAGTTAGTTAGAGCACCATCATGTGCACCGAAAGGTTGTGGGTTTTATTCCTGGTCAGGGCACATACCTAGGTTGTAGGTTGGATCCCCAGTCAGGGTTTATACAGGAGGCAATTGATTGGTATTTCTTTCTCACATTGATGTTTCTCTTCTTTTTTCTTTCTCTAAAAATCAATGAAAACATATTATCAAGTGAGGATTAAAATAAAAAAGAGTAGGTTTACAGTTGTTTATATGGAAAATCATGCAATAATTAAGAAATAATAATAAAAAAAATAAAGTCTGTGTTTTGCATACTCAGAGTTGTAAACCGACTTTTGCCTGACCTTGTAGTTGTTAATTTGGATATAAAATGTATAACTTACCTAAATTAAAATGCTCTTTAAAGACATTATAATTTAAAAAAGTATGAAAGCTGAGTTTAATTATGGGGTGTTAAGTCTCTTTAGCTGATAGTTCTCTCAATGTTACTAACTACTATAGGACCACTTAATTCAAAATTGCCAGAATAGCTTCCAATACAAAAAAAACCATTGTTTTCTCAAGCAGGCTTTTCAGAGGAGGGCATGCTTTTGAAACCCACCCTAAAGTAGCTGACATACTTCCTTAAGCTGTGAAGCAAGTTCTTCCTTGGGGGAATTTGGGTGGTGCATCTCGATGGTATTGTATTCACTATGACTCTCAGTTTCACCTGCTGGTTTCTCCTCATCTCCCACACATCTAAACCTTGGCAAGCTCTGAATCTTTGGACCTCTTCTACAATAATGCCCTTTGTAATTCCATCCTATCTTATGTTTTTGAATACCACCTATGCTCTGGCCAATCCTAAATTTATATCTCCAGTCTGGACATCTTCTCTGAAGTTCAGAGTGGTAAATACCCAATTACTTCTAGTCATGTCCACTTGGGTGACTAATAGGCATCACAAATTTTGTCCAGGACCGAACTTGTGATTCTTCCTATGCTGCCACCCCAAACCTCTTCCTCCCAATGTCTTCACTAGTTCAGTAAATTAAGAACTTCCTCTCAAGTTCCTTAGGTCCAAAATTTTGACTTCTCTCTATTTTTCACATGCAACCCATCAGCAAATTCTATTGGCTCCACCCTCAAAATATATCCAGAATCTGATAGTGTATCTGCTACCACTGTGGTTCACTGCACCATCATGTCTTGCTTTTAATTTTGCAATGCCTTTTTAACTGTTCTCTTTCATGTACCTTTACCCTCTATCATTGTAATAGCCAGTGATATTATTAAAACCCAGGTCAGATCATGTCCCTTCACCAGTAGCTTTCCATCTCATTCAGAGTAGTAGCCAAAGCCAACACAATAGTGTACCAGGCCCTATTGCCTCTTTGTGCACATTCCCATACTTCCCTCTGCTTTTTTGCTTACAGATACGCTGGGCTCCTTGCTATTCTTCAATCAAGCAAAGCACTTCCTTAAAGACATATGTGCTCCACATTCCTTTTGTCTGAAACGTTCTTTCCTAGATACCTATGTGGATCACTCACCAGTTCTTTCATGTTTTTGCTCAAATGTCACCTTCTTGGGGCAATTACAAAAACAAATAAAAATTGATAAACATATGTAATAAGGATAAAGTTTCAAATGTACTTGAACTAAAAATTAAAATGAACATTTCCAAGTCAGAAACAATAAAAAAGTTAAAGTTCAGAAAACTTATTGCCTAAACAGCATATTGGACACTTATTTTATTCATTTGTTCAGTTGCCCATTTAAAAAAAATTGGAAAAATATTCCAAAATGCGGCAGAGTAAGTGGAAGCTACACTGAGACACTCCCAGGACAAAACTGGAATTACAACTAAAATACAGAAAAACCATCCTGAATAATCAACTAAAGACTAGCTGGAGAGAACCCTGATAACAGAATGTGAAGACCGTATAGAGACTGCATAGGAAGTGCGGAGGCGCAAAAGGGCTGGCCAGGCCCCACAGATAGCAGCTGAAGTTCTGTAGGAATATATCAGCTGTGGAAGTTCCCACTGAGAACTCTGGAGTCTAAACCACAAGCTGGGCTCCCCAGCCCAGAGCGCCAAAACTGAGAAAGGTGCCCACATACATCTAGCCGTGAAAAGCAGCAGGATTGCTATCTTCCAGGGAGAGACTATTGAAAATGCAGGCACTCTTTTAAAGGGCCAGTACACAAAATTTCATGCCTAGCCACTCACCTTGGGCCCCAGCAGAGGGAGTGCAGAATTGTCTAGAGCAGTGTGAGAATCCATGGCTGGGGGCTCTGGGGTTAGAGCTCAGAAGGCAACCACCTTGATTTCCTATGCTGTCATTCCCTTATACTACAAAGTATATCTTTCTCAGGCAGAGCTTTACCATCCAGGCAGCTTTTCTCTGGAGGGGAAGCAATTGACTCACCCTGTTGGAAAATCTCTTGCCTCACTCTGGGGACTCTATGCCTTGCTGTGGTTGATAGTCTGAGGCTAATCAAGATGCAATAACAATCTGACTACAGGCAAAGGCAGGTCTCTGGAGGCTTTGAGTCTTTGCCTGATCTGCTTCTGGGCCTAGGACTAAAAAAAGCAGACCTCAATATACATCTTGGTCCTTTCCAAAGGACAAGAGAATTCTCCAGAAGAAGAGATAAATGAAATGGAGAAAAGATATTTATTGGACATAGAGTATAGAATATTGATGGTAAGAATGCTCAAGAACATGAGAAAAGATATAGTAACTATGAAGAATGATAGAACACTAATATATAACACAGTGGAAGGAATACAGAGCATATTAGGGGAAGCCGAGGATCTGATCAGTGAATTAGAAGACAGGATATGAAAAATCACTCAGAGAACCAAAAAGAAAAAATGATTTAAAAAGAGGAAGACAGCTTAATGGAGCTATGGGACAATATGAAACATAATAATATTCACATCATAGAAGTACCAGAAGGGGAGGAAAGTGAGCAAGGGCTAGAGAACCTGTCTGAAGAAATAATGGCAGAAAACTTCCCTAACCTGGTGCAGGAAAAAGTCACACAAGTTCAGGAGGCACAGAGAGTCCCAAGCAAGAAGGACCCAAACAGGCCCATGCCCAGACACATCATAATTAAAATGCCAAAAATTAAAAACAAAGAGAGAACCTTAAAGGCAGCAAGAGAAAATCAATTTGTTACCTACAAAGGAGCTCCCATAAGGTTGTCAATTGATTTTTCATCAGAAACTCTACAAGCCAGAAAGGAATGGCATAAAGTATTCTAGGTAATGAAAAAAGCAGGGATTTGAAACCAAGCTTACCATATACAGCAATGCTACCATTCAAAATAGATGGTGTAATAAAGAGCTTCCCAGACAAAAAAAAGGCTAAAGGAGTTTGTCACCATCAAATCAGCACTGCAAAAAATGCTAGTGACTGCTGTAATGAGAAGGAGCAATAAAGAGAGAGAGAAACATAGGCATAATTAATTTAAAGAATTAAAATGCAACAAATAAGTACCTATCAATAATAACCTTAAATGTATATGGATTAAGTGCTCCAATCAAAAGACATAAGGTAGCTGAATGGATATGAATATATGACCCAAATATATGCTGTTTACAAGAGATCAACCTCAGAACAAAAGACTGAAACAGGATTAGAGTGAAGGGATGGAAAAATTTTCCATGCAAATGGAAACAAACAAAAAGCTGGGGTAGCAATACTCATAGCTGACAAAATAGACTTCAAAATGAAGGCCATCACAAGAGACAATGAAGGTCACTACATAATAATAAAGGGCTTGATCCAACAAGAGGATATAACCCTGGTAAATGGTTATGCTCTCAATATAGGAGCACCTACATATATAAAAAACTTCTAGAGGACTTTAAGGGAGAGATTGACAGCAATAAAGTCATAGTAGGCGACTTTAACACCCACTGACTTCACTGAATAGATATTCCAGACAAAAAATTAACAAGAAAACAGTGACTCTAAATGACACACTGGATCAGATGGATTTATTTGATATTTATAGAACATTTCACCCAAAGCTGCAGAATATACATTCTTTTCAAGTGCACATGGGTCATTCTCAAAGATAGACCACATGTTAGGATAATTCTCACCCCCTGCACATATTCTAGGAAAGGCATCAAATACTGCCCAGGTAAATAAGGATTGAATTAAGGAAAATTTACATGCATTATTTTTAAATTTTTTTGTTTTGATTTTGATTTTAAAAGTTCTTTTGCCCAACCAGAGTGGCTCAGATGGTTGAGCATTGTCTTGTGCAACTAAAGATTGCTGGTTTGATTCCCAGTGAGGGCACATACCTGGATTATGAGTTTGATCCTTGGTCAGAGCATGTATGGAAGGCAACTGATCCATATTTCTTTCTTCCATCAATCTCTCTCTCTCTCTCTCTCTCTCTCTCTCTCTCTATCTATCTCTGTCTCAGTTGAGGATTACAAAGAAATTATTTTGAAGTATAACAAACATAGAAAATTGAATTAATCAAAAGAACAAAATAATAAATGATCACAAAGTGACATTCCCATGGGGACCACTGCATAGGTTAATAAATAAAACATTAATGGTACCACAGAAATGTTCCTTGGACTCTCTCTTGACTTCTAACACCATGTATTAGTTTTGTAGATTTTTGTATATCATAGAAATGGTACATAATGTATATTTCTTTTGTGAGTTTCTTTTTTTCACTCAACATTATGTTTGTGAGGTTTATCCCTGTTGTTGCTTGGAGCAGTTATTGTCATTCCTATATATTGGTTGTATTAGATTGTTAGGTTGCTGTAACTATGACTCCAAACAATCCTACTTTTCTGACCACATGCCCCTCTGTCATGTGTGGTTGCTGCTTCTTCTGTCAAAGGATAAAGTCTGTTTCTTCTCTGTCTTGAATCTGGGCTGGCCTTATAAATGTTTTGACATAGATTTTGGTGGAAATGATATTATGCAAGTTCTAGATTTTAGCTCTAAGAATACTTGCAGTTTCCTCTCTTGCCTTCCTACATCCTTTTATTATCATGCTATTGATGAGGAACTCAAGAAGTTAACAAATTTGAGCTGTGGTTTTATAGTTAATAAGCTTGGTAATTAAATATGTAGAAAGCTATTATTCTAGCAACTGAAATGTATGTCTGGACCTATCCCAACTTCAGGAGACCCAAAAGCAATTCAACCTTCATGCCCCAGGAAGACTGCAAGTTAGTGCTTGTTGCATCCTGCCTAATAAATCATAACTAATCCTAAGTTCTTGGAAATATTATCTTTTATTTTTTA
>NW_005355923.1:1136812-1163919 GCF_000412655.1 Myotis brandtii | reverse complement strand
GGCCTTTCATATGCAAAAGCCTCCATAGCTTGGGCAGGGCGGGGTCCCAGGGGATCAACAGGGCAGAGTGAGCAGTTATGGCTGCTCTCAGTCCTGCCCTCAGAGGCCCTGCTTCTCAGTGTCCTGGCAATCGCTGCAAGTACCCCCCGAGAGAATGCTGCCCTCGAGTTCCGACCGATGCTAGACAGTACAGTTTCTCCCGTATGAGTCTGGGTCCCCAGAGACTTGCCTGGAACTGGAACTCAGAGCTTGAGACTCCCTCCCGATTGAAGAAGACAACTGTATCCTCAGCCGCCAACCCTCTCCGCATGCGCCTCTGTACCTCTGTATTTTACTTCCGCACCGCACCTCCTCTGAGTCTCGGTATGCTTTTCTCTTTCCTTCTAGTTGTAGAATTTCCACTCAGCCAGCCTTCCTGTGGTTCTGGATGATGTCCGTTCTGTCTTTTAGTTGTATTTTTTAAGTGGTTGTACGAGGCAGCAATCTCCGGTGTTTACCTATGCTGCCATCTTGGTTTCGGAAATATTATCTTAAAGGCTTTAAATTTTAGCCTGCAAATTAAAGTTATGGTACATCACAATTAATTTTTGTATGTAATATTAGGTAAGTGTCAAGGTTGTCTCAGATAAGTTGATGCTTCAGAATAATATTGAAAAGACCACCATCTTCCCCATTGAATGTATTGGTCAAAACTATTGAACATATATGTGTGCTTATTTATGGACTCTATTATTTTCTCTTGACCTATTTATTTTTTCTTGTATCAATACCAAACTATCAGCATTTACTGTAGCTTATAGTAAATCTTAAATGTGATACTGCAAATTCTCCAACATTGCAGTTTAAAATATATATTTTTTTATTCTCTGGATCCTTTACATCTATATACTAGAATACAAAAGCCTAAGCGACCATTATGATGGAACGACCGGAACGACTGGTCGACCAGTCACTATGATGCTCACTGACCACGAGGGGGCCGACGATCAAGGCAGGAGCTTCCCCCTGGTGGTCAGTGTGCTCCCAGAGGGGGAGTACTACTCATCCAGAAACCGGGCTCACAGCTGGAGAGCGCAGCTGCAGCAGTGGGAGTCTCTCCCGACTCCATGGTAGCACTACTGAGTGGTGGCAGCAGGTGCATCGGGCCGGGATGAGCATGAGTGGTGTGGCACCTGGCCCAGGTTCTGGCTCCTCCCTGGCTGCCTGACACTTGGCACACTGCTACATCTCTCAGGGGATGTCCGACTGCTGGTTTAGGCCAAGAGGGATGTCCGACTGTCAGTTTAGATCCGATCCCTGTGGGGATCAGGCCTAAACTGGCAGTCCGACATACCCTGAGGGGTCCCGGCTTACAAGAGGGCACAGGCCAGGCTGAGGGACATCCTGCCCAGTGCACGAAGTTCATGCACCAGGTTTCTAGTAACCATATAATTTCAGAATCAGCTTTTCAAGTTCCATAAAAATACATACTAAGATTTTAACTGGATTTCATTGAATCTTTAGATTAATTTGGAAGAAATGACCTCTTAACAAACTGAATGCTTCAATATATCTACACAATAATTGTCTGCTCTTGCCTTAGAGACAAAACTGGCATAGCAGAAAACCTTTCAAGGTTATTGAGGAAAAGCTGGAAAGAGAGTCTCATAAAGAAGTGATTGCCATCTGATAGATGACATGTAAGGCAATCTCAAAAACAAGTACAACATATGTCAAATGAAATTCTTAAGGAGGGAATGGAGCTAGTGAACACAATCAACATTCAAATTCATAGTAGAGCATTTACTAAATGTAAGGAAAATCAATAAGGCTAATTGTGTTTTAGGAAAACCTAACAGAGATAACCATATCCAGATAAGATTTATGTTAAGTTGCTGAATTTCAAGGATAAAGAAAAGTATATTAGATTTCTGGTCAATATAGTGTGCCAAACTAATGCAGAAAATCCCACTTCTATGTAAAACACATTTAACTACAAACTTTCAAAAACACATGACAACTTTTAAAAACAACAAGGAAAGGCCCTAGAAGCTCAGATGATATATTGTAGAATTGCATACCTGAAACCTGTATAATTTTATTAGCCAATATTACCCAATAAATGAAATAAAAAATAAAATAAAAAGAAAGCAAACAAGTTTGATGGTCTAGAACTTTAGATAATTTATCAAAACAGGGGTTTTCAGACTGATAGAACTATTTCAGTCCTGAGATGAACAAATAAAAACAAATTTATCCACAAAACTGTTAGAGGCACCTCTTATAGACAACCAGAGATGTTATCAGACAGGCCCCTGAGTCAGAAGGGGCTGTCCCCACCTTGATTCTTGTTAATCTCATAGGAACAAATTCAAATGAGTGACTCTGATTGTGTTGTGTTAAAGCAAAGTTATGAAAGAAGCAAGGCAAACAAATCTACTACAGCTGAGCTGGGACTCAGATGGGATTTTTCTTGTCTGTGAATCTTTTTATCTGACCCTCAAGAGAGTCCAAAACAAGATGAACAAATTCAGTACAAAGGCAGAAAAAGAAAGAAGCAACTATAGCTAGTCTGAAAAAGTGAGTCTGGTGGAGGTTCAAGGGGTTATATACTCTTTTGTCTATAGATTTTAAAATTCTTTTGCTAGATACCCTGGTACAGGTTAACTCTGAAGGGGTCTCTTCCTTTTACTTTTTTATGGCTTTCCCAGAATTTATGAGAAGCACCTGGCAATTAAATCCCAAGACTGCTGGCTTCTCTGTTAAACAGTACGTTGAGATGAAACTGTAGTCTTCCTTCCCCCTCCTCCCTCCTCTTTGCAGTCTTTTAGTTTGTTTTAGGGTGATTTAAGATATGTATTCGTTAGTTGCATTAAGATTCCTCCTTCTCCCCCTCTTCCCTTCCCCCTCCTCTTCTGCATTCTCTAGTGAGAAGAGGTTTTAACCCTTTGTTCTCAAGATAAGGTCCTGCTACAAGTGGTCTGCAAAACGTTTTGGCCTTGTTTAATTTTCTTGTCTCAGTTCCCCTATTTCTCCTGTCTTGGAATTTTTCTGGCTTTTCGCTATACTGTAACAACACTATTTTAATCAATAAGGGAAATAAAAGGAGAAAAATGTGTCAATTCAGTACAAAGGCAGAAAATGAAAGAAGCAAATAGAGCATAGAAAAATCCTTGTAAAAATAAAACACAAAAGAAGCCCTTTATCTGACCCTCAATTATAAATGATAGCTTTGCTGGGTAGAATAATTTTGGTTGTAGGTCCTTGCTATTCATCACTTTGAATATTTCTTGTCACTCCCTTCTGGCCTGCAGAGTTTCTGTTGAGAAATCAGCTGACAGTAGTATGGGTCATATCATGTTAGTTACCTTGTAGGTAACTAACTGTTTTTCTCTTGCAGCTTTTAAGATTTGTTGTCTTTAACTCTTGGCATTTTAATTATGCTGTGTCTTGATGTGGGACTCTTTGGGTTCCTCTTGTTTGGAACTCTATTACATGAAATGTTGAAGGGTCTTTATTTAGAAGGAGGAGGAGGAGGAAATATGAATAATAAAATGGCAATAAATGCATATTTATGAACAATTAAATCTAAAAATCAAAATAAATGAACAAGAAATCTAATGAACAAAATAAACTGGTGAAAAAATTCAGTGTCCTGGAAACATGGAACAGACTGATGAGTCTCAGAGGGAAAGGGGGGCGGTTGGAAAGAGATTAACCAAAGATCTTACCTATGGGCACAGTAAGTAGGGTGATGAAGACCTGGGGAAGGGCTGGAACCAGGTGGAGGGGGCAATGGAGGGAAAAGGGAGACATCTGTAATACTCTCAACAATAAAGATAAAAAATAAAATAAAACAGAAGATGATGGAAATAAGATAAAATGTACCAGAAATCATTGCAAAATAAAAAGATTAAATTCACATATATAAAATAGATACTCAAATTGGGAGGAAAAAACACTATGTAGATTTATTACATTTTTACTAGACACAAATTGTATAATGACCCAGAAAGGTAAATACATTTTTGGAAATATTAGCCAAATAAATGCTTATTGATTAATAAACAAAAGATATATTTAATATTAAGAGGGATGAAAAGAGATACAACATAGATATAAAAAGAATATTTTACCATGAACTACGAAAATTAAACTTTATGTATCATGGCCTCACAATATTTGGAGCATATTTAAATATTTACTAAATATTTAAAGAGCAAAGATGGTCATAATTCTAGTAATAATATAAATAAGTTCTAGAGATGTTAATATACAGCATGATGAATATAGTTAACAACACTATCATATATTTGAAGGTTGCTAAAAGTGTATGTTTTAGAAATTCTTATTGGAGAAGGCAGACTCTAAGGTACTTCAAGTAAACTGTTTTACTTATACCGAACTTTCTTAAGCAAATTCTTAGAAATTTTCTAAAACTCTGCTGCTGAGATAAAGGTCTTCTTGATATTACATTTTATGAGAGTCCATAATATCAAATTTATATCAGCATATCAAGATAAGGCAAGACAAAATTTTGCAATTTAAAGTAAAAATTGACAGAACTATAAAGAATTTGACTAATCCATAGTTATGGCAGGATATTTGCACATGCCTTTTCTTTAGTTACCAATAAATAAGCTGACAAAGAACTTCAAGGTTACAGAAAGTTTGAACAATTAAATTAACAAGCTTGATCTAATAGATATGTATGAGATCTAACACATATAGGCCCTGACCAAATAAAGAACCGACATTCTTTTTAAGTACTCAGAGATTATTGACCTTGATTTCTCAGTATTAAAATGTCTTAGGTTTCAAAAATAAAATGTATACACAAAGTACAGCATGAGACTATACAGTATATTGATAAAAATCTGACATAATGTATAATAATGTATAGAAACCCAGATAAGTTGGATGGGGGATGATTCTCTGAGAAATGAGGGAGCAGAAAGAGACCATGGATGTGTACAAGGAGACTTAAAATCTGGAATGATTATTTTCTTAACAATAATTTAAAAGATTTAAAGTAAAATGCTGTTAGCATATTGTTAATTCTGGGTTGTGGTTACATGGGTATTTGTTATACTGCAATTTTTATATGTTTGAGTATATCATGATATTTTTTAAAGAGATTAAAATCTTGTGGAATAATTAATTGGTAGATAAGAATTTGCTCTTGGGATGATATGCCCTATCTTGATATAAGCTTGATATTATGGACTCTGATAAAATGCAATATCAAGAAGACTTTTGTATCAGCAGCAAGAGTTTTAAAAAATTTCTTAGAATTTGACTAAGAAATTGCTGTGTAAATAGAACAATTTAGGGAAAGTTTATCCAAAGTATCATGGAAACTTCCTTCTCCATCACTAATACTAGAACTGATCACTTGAATGGGTTGCAATGAACCTCAAATATCATCGAGTTGTTGCAAGAATTAAAGGCAGTAATGTATGCCAGGTATCTATAATAATAAAAGCATAATATTCTAATTAGGTTGGACAGCCAAACAACCTTCTGGATGTTATTCCGGATGTCCTTCTGGACGAAGTTGCGGCAGTGGGGACTGAGGTAGAGGTGGTTAGGGGCGATCGGGCAGGCAGGCGAGCAGTTAGGGGCAATCAGGCAGGCAGGCAGAATGGTTAGGGGTGATCACGCAGGCAGGCAAGCAGTTAGGGATGATCAGGCAGGCAAGTGGTTAGGGGTGATCAGGCAGGCAGGCAAAGTGGTTAGGGACGATCAGGCAGGGAGGCAGGCAGGCGAGCAGTTAGGAGCCAGTGGTCCTGGATTGCGAGAGGGTGCAGACCAGGCTGAGGGACCCCTCCCACCCCCGTGCACAAATTTCATGCTCTGGGCCTCTAGCATAATATAAATCATCAACAGAATCTATATATATAAAAAGCCAGTGACCAACCAGAACGACCACCAGCCCAGTCAGCAGCTACTCACTCCCTCAGTAGTCCTGCAGGTTCAATCTCCAGAAAATGGGCCAGGCACCGACAGACCAGCACTGCCGGCAGGATCCTTATAGCGCCGCCAGCCTCCTGGAACTCGGCCTCGGGCATCTTGGCATTTCCCCTTCCTAGAAGTTCCGTAAGGAGCTGTGACTGCTCTCCCCTGCTTCCTCCAGGTCCTGCGCTCTGGCCCCTGCCCGCCCTGCTCCAGATGAAGTGTGACCACTGCATGCACGAAAGGAATATAGTAAAAAAAAAAAACCCAAACTGATGACCAAGGGAATGCCACAGTTGACGTCCAGAGTCTGGCTCAGGAGAACAGAGAGAAGGGAGAATTCCATAAGTTGGCTGATGCCAAGATATTTCTGAGTGACTGGCGTGTGACAGTTATGTGACCACAGAGGAAGGAGTCCAAGTTTCTCAGCAGAACGCCAAGGACCTCTTCCATGTTCTGAACCTTAATAAGAAATGTGATACCTCACAGCACAAGGTGCTGGCAGTGTCCGTGTGTCCTCAGTCTCTGCCTTATTTTGCTTCTAAATTCAGCCTCAGTGTCACTGATGCATCCAGAAGGCTCTGCGGCTTCCTCAAAAGCCTTGGAGCCCACTGTCTTTGACATGAAGATAGCTGCGTACTTTAGCATCCTGGAGAGTCAGAAGGAATTTGTGTGGGTACTGCCAGCATCTTGAGGAAGAGCCCCAGCTACCCATGCTGACCTCCACCTGCCCCGTCTGGGTCCATATGCGGAGCGTGTGCTGGGTCACCCCATCACGCCCCACCTCTGGACGGCCAAGTCTCCCCAGCAGATCATGGGCTCTCTGGTGCAGGATTACTTCACCAGATGGCAGAACCTGTCCCCAGACAAGATTTTCCAAGTCATTTTGGCCCCTTGTTATGACAAGAAACTGGAGGCCCTTTGAGAAGATGTTTCCACAGCTTTGCATAGTTCTGGGGTGCTGACTGCATGTTAACCTGAGGTGAAATTGTCCAGATAATGGAGCAAAGTGACGTCACCATGAACGCCGTCGCCGTGGACACTGTTTGGAGACGTGAAGGAGGAGGAGGTGAGGCTCCACGAGGGTGCCAGCTCCGACAGGTACCTGGCGCACATCCTCAGGCACACGGCCAAGGAGCTGTTCAATAAGGACGTGGGGGTGCTCACCTACCGCACCTTGAGGAACAAAGACCTCCAGGAGGTCACCCTTGAGAAGGACGAAGAGGTTCTGCTACGCTTTGTGGCTGCTTATGGCTTTCAGAACATCCAGAAGTGGTCCTGAAGCTGGAGAGGGGCAAGTTCCCCTGCCACTTCGTGGAGGTCCTGGCCTGCGCCGGGCATGCCTAAGCGGCAGGGGCCAGGCCTGGGCAGAAGACGGGTGTGTGGACAGGGACAGGGCGCTGCTGTGGCAGATGGAAGGCATCTAAGTCGCCATCCTGGTGTGGCCCCCGGAGACCAGCGCCCACGTGCAGAAGCTGTACCAGGAGTGGCTGGGGCGGGGGTTGGGAGGACTCTCCCCAGGCCTAGGTGGCCCTGCACACCACCTAGCAGGGCCAGGGCAGCCTGCCAGCAGCCGGGGCATCAAGTGGTAAAGGTCCAGCAGACGCCGGGCCTGCAGGCCGCCTGAGGAGGGGTGTCAGATGCGTGAAGGAAAAGCTTAGCGTCTTCGTCATCCCTTTGGTTTTCAGAATTCCCTGCTCCCCATCTGCTGGCTCCCTCCCTCTGAGGGACACTGTTGTTGTCATATGGGTGGAACTGGAATATTGTATCTTGAGAAGATTGCCCCAATGTACGTAACCTTTTATCTGACGATGAAAAAATCCCAAAGAACAAGAATGGAAACAGACTACTGTCCTTTAGGCTTAAAAAAAAACCGCAGAAGTGTCCTGCGAAGAACTGAGACTTGGTTTGTTACTCTTGAAGGTGTCTTTGCCACAATGTGAATAAACTGCCACCTTTTGGAATAGGGGCTCATACGAAAGTCTGCATTCCCAACTTTTCTTGAAACGCATCTATGTTCTGCAGCTGTGGCCACCGTCCTGAGACCAGGTCCTGTCGACCAGGTCCTGTTGGTGGTAATCAGGGGGCACTGGAGTGGAGGCCCCCCCCCCATGCCCTTTTATGTTCAGGGATTGAACTGAACTCACTTTGGGGGAGGCCTGGCAAGGGCGACAGGTGTCACAGATGGAAGGATGGAGAATGGAGAGGCGGACACCCTGCTCAGTCCCTCCCTGGGTGGGTCAGGCAGATGAAGGCCCCAATTGGGTGAGATAGCGTCTTCTGTGTCTACCTCTCACTCCGTGGGCCCAGCCACTCCCCTCAGCTCTGGGCAGCCCTCTGCGTTCCTCCACAGCGCACTCTGCCCTCACATGCTGCTCGCCCTAAATGAGAAGGAAGAGAGCAGTTGGCCCGCAGACAACTACACAGAAAGATCCACAGCCACCACAGAGCCCAGCACTCCGTGCATGTTAGGGCCGTCCTGTGAAGTGAGGCCTGTGGCCGGCCTGGTGTTGGTTTCTAGAGCACCTAGATTCTGTTACCATGTGAATGACATTCTTCTTGAACCCCTCAGTCTGTTAGATTTCCCTCATGTGTTATTGTACCTGTGAACCCATCTGGGTTATAACTGGGACATTGTGTGAAATTACCTATTTTCTGCTTTCAATCTATTTACAGTGGGGTTTCATCCTCTGTGGTAATGTAGATCTATTTCTGACTATGGAATAAACAGTTGAAGTGTCAAAAAAAAAAAAAAAAAAGCCCGTAGGTGGCTCTTGACAACTGGTGGGAACAACAGCGTGATGGATCCTGGATCCCAGGCCCGCAAGGGCATCCCACTGCCCACCCGGAGGGCTGATAGTGTCCTGGCTCCCACCAACCTTCCTCAGGACCGCACCCGTGCATGAATTCGTGCACCAGGCCTCTAGTTATGCTATAAAAATCCAGTATCCAAGCAGAAGAAACACAGTCAAAGATGTTAGGAAAAAAAGCAACCTAATTTCAGTATTCTCTTGGGGACATTACATATCAGTAGTCAACCAAGCAATACATAGAGTCATAAAGGTGCCTGGCTGGTGTGGCTCAGTGGTTGAGCATTGACCCAGGAACCAGGAGGTCGTCAGTTTGATTCTTGGTCAGGGGCGTGCAGGAGGCAGCCAATCAAGGATGTTCCTCTCTCTCATGGATGTTTCTATCTCTTTATCCCTCTTCCTTCCTCTCTAAAAATCAATAAAAAAATATTTTTAAAAAAGAGTCATAAGGGTAACCTAAGGTGACCCCAATATCAGCCAGGTTTTTATTCATGTGTGAAGATAACCTAAAAATAAACTTAAATACGCAAGAAAGTCTACGATAGAATGCCCATCTGTTCTAAGAAATTTACTTGAGCAAGGAATCCTTCAACAACAACAACAAAAGAGCAACTCTCTTTGTTCTATTTAATGTTCTGTATATTGCATTCACTTTTGTCCAACATTGATATTGCTCTATTTGTTCTCTTGCTCTCTCTCTCTCCCTCTTTCTTTTTAATCTTCAACTGAGGACATGCTCATTGATGAGAGAGAGAGAGAGAAAGAGAGAGAGAGAGAGAGAGAGAGAGAGAGAGAGAAATGTCAATGTGAAAGAGATTGATTAGTTGCTTTCTGTACAAACCTCTTTCCCCTTGTCCCCCTACGCCTCATGGAAGCTGCAACCTAGGCATGTACCCTGACTGGGAAATCGAACCCACAACTTTTCAATATAGGAGGGTGGGGGATGCTCCAACCAACTGAGACGCACCCATCAGGGCCTCTTTTTATTTGTATACTTTTTTTTCTATCCTTGTATATTCAGTCTATGAATTACATTGTTTTAGATATTATCTTGTATAGAGTATATGGCTGGGACTTCTTTCTTTTACCTTGTCTCAACTAAGGAGTTAATTTCTTTTAAAAAGTGGTTTCAATCTCACCTTCATTTCTATGATAGACATTTGTACTTAATTCTATTGTATTAGTATTTACTTTTGTATGATCATATTTTTGGCTTTCTTGCTGTGTTCTGTTGCTGTATGATATCTGTTTCCTTTATGTTCCCTCCCAACTTCTCCACACATCTCAGTAACTTGAAAGTATATACTGTAGCATATTTTTAGATGGACTAGTAATTATATCCATTAATGTAAATATCTTTATTTTACAACTTGAGAAATAAAATGATATATATTGACACACTTCTATAAAAGATGACACATTAGCAAATGTCTTTTTAAACTCCCCATCTTTTTAGCATTAATATTTTTGTCCTTATGTAGCTTTTGTGTATATCACAGTAACACTTTCATTCTCATTTGTAGAGAGCTATATTACTTAATTTGGGTTTGCCAGAGCAAAAAGATTTTTAAAATATACCAAATGCATTGAACAATTATTATAAATAATTTTCATTAATGGAATGTCCCATACTTAGTGCCTTTTAAAGAGAAACCAAATAGTAATTTTAAGTGCTATGAAACATTTACAAAACCACCAGATATTAGGCAACAACAACAACAACAAAAATAAATATTTTAGTTTGGAAAGAATACAAGTATATATTCTGACCACAAGGAAATACAATTAGAAATTCATGACAGAAAAGGAATAAATACTGTGAATAACCAGTTACTAGTATATACATTTCAAGGCTAGTTATAAGGGGCATGGCTGCAGTTGGGGGTGGGTCAGGGCTCCACTGATTATACTTTAGGGATATGGAGGCAGAGGACCTGTTTGGAGGATCTATGCTTTTGAAATCCCTTGTTTTCCCTTCCTGCACACAAATCCATGGTGATGTTCTCTAAAGTATATGGCGAGTTCTGCACTTTCAATCTATTCTGAGTGCATGTCATAAAAAGGTAGAGAGACTGGTTTTTGTTTGTTTGTTTTTCCCCAGGCATTTTATTACTCATGTTTTCAAAGGAAAGACTTTGGGGGAAAACTTAGTAAGTAATGAGTAAATATGCGTAAGTAGCATGCAACTTCTGACCCTCTTCCCTTTCAAAAAATGAAATGAGTGATGTCATTATAAAGAGAAAGACACCTTAATTTATTCTCTAATTTGGATAACCCACTGGGGGTAGGGGAGACCCTTGATAGTCATAGGCAGGAAAGTGAGAGAAATCAGTGCTGCTAGAATCACTGTTTCTCAGTTGTCAGAACATTTTAATGAAATGCCAGTCGTTCATGCCAAATCCTGAAGGAAACTGCAGGGTACTAATTGATGAAATGATTTTGTTCTTAAATGGAGTCTAAACTATAATAAATTCTCTCCCATTTTGCAGAGCACAGCACTCTATAAGTTTGAAAGGTAAGACATACTTTTAGTATGTATAAACGGAGGAATGCATTTGAAAATAAAAATTTTAATTATGTTTGACATCTCAGGCCCAGTGCTGTCATCCTGTAGGAAGTAACATCTTTTTTGACATCCCTAGTGGTAGAGACTTTAAATCAGTTTCCACATTGCTTTTCTGCTGGCTAATCAGAATGGATGATGTGACATTCTTCTTACCAACTCATTCACAGGGAAGAAAAGATGTGCAGAGAAGTAAGGCTGGGCTCAACTGATATGATGAATTTAAATGAAAAAAATCTAAATATATTATATTTAAGCTTTAATTCACTGCAAAATTTGAAAATTCTCTTTTAATGAATGATTGTACAGTGATTCACTGCAAAATTTGAAAATTCTCTTTTAATGAATGTACAGTTTTTTTCTTATTCCTGGTACATACCTTTGCTTTGACTTAAAACTAAAAGAATATTTATTTAAAAATAATAGAATATTAAGTCATATTTTACATCTCAAGTTCAAGGTTTGAATTAGAGAAAGTTGATTTGCTATTTGCTATAAAAGGGGCTGGAAAGATCTTTTTATACTTGTGTTTCAAATTGCAGGTATTAGAAAGGCATCATATTTTATTTTATTTTTTTTGATGTTTGTATAGTCTTAACATCTCTTGACTCATCATGTACATTAGATTTAAAAGCATAATCCATGGAAACAGATCCCTATAGTAACTACTATTTCCATGCTGGTGGAACTTTCTTAAAGACACACCAACATGATTTTAGGTTTCTCTTGTGAAGAAAAAACAAAATTTCTATTTGAATATTCAGGATTTTCCTCAAAACTTTACCTGCATTATTTGGGAAATAATAAAGTTGCTTCCATTCTCTTTTTATTTTTAAATGTGTAGGCATATACTTCATATTTCTATTTAGCAATATGTTTATTAGTACATCTCCTAGGGCAAAGGAAACTAAGGAGAAAATAAACAAATAGAATTACATCAAAATAAAAAGCTGCTTCACAGCAAAAGAAACCATCAACAAAATGAAAATAGAGCCCACTGCATGAGAGGACATTTTTGCCAGTGATACATCTGATAAAGGGATAATTTTCAAAACATATAAGGAACTCGTACAACTTAACAAAAGGATGACAATCCAATTAAAAAATGGGTAAAGGACCTAAATAGATACTTCTCCAAATGGACATACAGATGGCCATGAGACATACGAAAATATGCTCAAAGTCACTGATCATCCAAGAGATACAGATTATCACCTCCTACCTGTCAGAATGGTTATCATTAACAAATCAAAAAATGACAAGTGTTGGTGAGGATGTGGATAAAAGGGAACCCTCATGCACTGCTAGTGGGAATGCAGACTGGTACAGCCACTATGGAAAACAGTGTGGAGTTTCCTAAAAAAATAAAAAATGGAACCGCCATATGACTTAGTGATCTCACTTCTAGGAATAGATCCTAAGAAACTTGAAACACCAATCAGAAATAATGTATGCACCCCTATGTCCATAGCAGCACAATTTATAATAGCTAAGATTTGGAAACAGCCCAAGTGCCCATCAGCAAATGAGTGGATAAAACAAGCTGTGGCACATTTATACAATGAAATACTACATGGCTGTAAAAAAGAAAGAACTCCTACCATTTGCAACAGCATGGATGAACCTAGAGAGTATTATGCTAAGTGAAATAAGCCAGTCAAAGATAAGTATCACATGATCTCACTGATATGTGGAATCTAATGAACAAAGTAAACGGATGAACAAAATAGATCCAGAAGCATAGAACCATGGAATAGACTGAGGGATTTCAGAGAGAAGGTGGGGGTTGGAGAGTGGGTGGGGAGAGATTAACCAGGGAACTTATATGCATACTAGAGGCCCAAAGCACAAAATTTGTGCAAGAGTAGGCCTTCCTTCCCCTGGCTGCTGGCACCAGCTTCCATCTGGCACCCGAGACCCGGGCTTCCCTTACAGTGCTGTCTTCTTCCGGGCTGTAAGGGAGCATTTATGTACCCAACTTAGGAGCAGCTAAACACATAAAGCAAATCTCGATGGATATAAAGGGAGAGATTGACAGTAATACAGTCATAGTAGATTTTATCACACCATTGACATCAATGGATAGATTTTTACAGTCTGAAATCAAGAAGGAAATAGAGGTCTTAATTTACACACCATATAAGATGAATTTGATTGATATCTTCAGAGCATTTTAAAATCAGCATAATATATATTCTTTTTGAGTGCACATGGAACATTTTCTAGAATAGGCCACATGTTAAAAGACAAAACAAGTCTCAGTAAATTCAAGAAGATTGAAATCATATCTGTGACCATAATGGTATGAAACTAGAAATCAGTTACAAAAAGAAAACCCTGAAAAACACACAAACACATGGAAGCTAAATAACATGCTGCTAAACAACAAATGGGTTGCTAATTAGCTCAAGAAAGAAATCAAAAGATACCTTGAGACAAATGAAAATGAGAACAGAGCAACCCACATTTTATGATAGACTGCAAAAGCAGTCCTCAGAGAAAAATTTATAGCATTACAGACCTACTTCAAAAAACAAGAAAATTATCAAACCAACAATTTAATCTTACACCTAAAGAAACTAACAGAGGAACAATAAACAAAGCCCAAAATGAATCGTAGGAAAGAATAACAAAAATCAAGGAAGCAATAAACAAAATAGAACCTAAAAAAATACAAAGGTTTATTGAAACCAAGATCTGGTTCTTTGAAAAGATAAACAAGATTGATAAACCACTAAATAGTCTCATCATGAAAAAAAGAAAGGGAACCAAATAAATAAAAGGAGAAATAACAATGGACACCACAGAAATAAAAATGATTGTAAGAAAATATTATGAATAACTACTTTTCACAAGTTGGACAATCTGGACACAATGGATAAATTCCTAAAAACATACAGTCTCCCAAAAGTAAGTCAAGAAGAAACACCAAGTTTGAACAGAATTATTACAACTAAGGATATTGAAACAGTTACAGAAAAACCTCCAACAAATAAAATTCCTGGACTGGATGACTTCACGGCTGAATTTTATCAAACATTCAAAGAAGAATTAAGACCTATCCTTCTCAAACTTTTCTAAAAAATTAAGTAGAAAGAAAGACTTCCAAGCTCATTTTATAAGGTCAGCATTATCCAAATTCCAAAACCAGATAAAGACACTACAAAGAAAGAAAACTATAGACCAATATACTTGATGAACACAGATGCTAAAACCAACAACAAAATATTTGCAAACCGAATCCAGCAATACATTACACACATCCTACAACATGATTAAGTAGTATTTCTTCCTAGGATGCAAGGTTGGAACAATATCTGCAAATCAATAACCGTGATACAACACATAAACAAAAAGACAGATAAAAATCATATGATCATATCAATAGATGCTGAAAAAGCTTTTGACAAAATCCACACACATCTATATATATAAAAGCCTAAGTGACTGGCTGACTGTTCGACCGGTAGCTGTGATGCACACTGACCATCAGGGGGCAGATGCTCAATGCAGGAGCTGCTGAGCTGCAGCGACTAGGCAGTTGCTGTTCTCGGGTGACACCTGGAACCAGAAAAGAGGGAGCCTGATTCAAGGGTGTGTCACCCAAGAACCACCCTCTTGCAATCCAGGACCCCTTGGGGGATGTCGGAGAGCCAGTTTTGGCCCGATCCCTGCAGTTCAGGCTGAGGGACCCCACTGGTGCAAGAATCCATGCACTGGGTCTCTAGTTTATGACAAAATTTCTCAGACAAGTGAGAATAGAGGATACTAGGCCAATAGGGCAATACAATCCTTAGTGGCCATGCTGTAAACTTGCCATTACAGGAGAATGAAAGACCAGGAAAACTCACTGGACACGAGGCATCAGATCACATAAGGAAAGGAAACTTTCCTGATCACACACCTGCGTTCTATCTGCATTCCCAGCCCACCAGCTCAGCCCCCAAAACCACTGATGACAAGTTTCCCACCAGTGACTGCATATAAGGATGAAACTCCATCTTTTGGGGGCTGCCATCATTGACCCAATGTCCCCTTGGCTTGGTGTTGTGCAGCCCTTCCCTTTGGATATCTCATCCCCCATCTTTAAATAAATTGAATTTTCTTAAATCTCCATCTGAGATGGCTATTTAGCCTACCCATGTGCACTACCATGCTAACCATCCACCATGTTCACCTTTCAGAGGGAACATATCACAACATAATAAAAACTATTATGACAAACCCACAGCTGAGATTATACTCAATGGGGAATACAAAGAGCATTTCCCCTAAAATCAAAAACAAGACAGGGATGTGCACTTTCACACTCTTATTCAACAGAGCACTAGAAGTCCTAGCCACAGCCATCAGACAAGAGGAAAAATAAAAGGCATTCAAATTGGAAAAGAAGAAGTAAATTGTCATAATTTGCAGCTGACATGATACTGTATATAAAGAACTCTAAAGATTCCACCAAAAAAACTATTAGAACTGATATATGAATTTAGTAAAGTAGCAGGTACAAAATAAATAGCCAGAAATAAGTTGCACTTTTTTTACACAAATACATATGAATAAAATAACCCAAGAAGGTAAAAGACTTGTACTGAAAAGACTCTGAAGACAGAAATTGAAGAAGCTACAAATAAATGGAAGCATATACTATGCTCATTGATGGGAAGAATTAACATTGTAAAAATGTCCATACTTCCTAAAGCAATCTATGATAATGCAATTCCTATCAAGATACTGATGACGTATTTCACAATACTAGAACAAATGTTCAAAAATTTATATGGAACCATAAAATACCCGAAATAGTCACAGCTATCTTGAGGGAAAAAAATAACAAAGTTGAAGGAATCAAGCTACCTGATATCAAACAATACTACAAAGCCATAGTAGTCAGAACAGCATGGTACTGATATTAAAAACCAGCCATATAGATCAATAGAACAGAACTGAGAGCACAAAAATAAACTTATGCTTATATGGTCAATTAGTATTTGACAAAGTAGGCAAGAACATACAAATGGGATAAAGACATTTCAATAAATGGTGTTGAGAAAATTGGACAGATTCATACAAAAAGATGAAACTAGACCACCTTCTTATACTATATACAGGAAAACTATCATGTTTGGGGAGTAAGGGGGTAGTGTAGGTGGAAGAGGGCATAGAGGGGATAAATGGTGATGGAAAAATAAAATAAAATAAAAGAATTAACTCTATATAGATTAAAGTCTTAAATGTAAGAATCAATACCATAAAAATTCTAGAAGAAAACATAAGGAGTAAAATCTCGGACATTTCTGTTAGTAATATATTTTCTGATATATCTCCTCAGACATGGGAAGTAAAAGATAAAATAAACAAATGGGATTACATCAAAGTAAAAAGTTTTTGCATAACAAAAGAAACCACCAACAACATTAAAAGACAACCCATTGACTGGAAGAACATATTTGCCAATGATACATCTGATAAAGGGTAAATGTACAAACTTTATTAAGAACTTATACAAGTAAACATTAAAAAGAACAATCCAATTTAAAAAATGAGCAAAAAACGTAGACACTTCTCCAAAGAAAGCATAGAGATGGCCAAGAGACATATGAAATGATGCTCAATATCATTAATCATCAAAGAAAAATTAAAATTTCAATGATGAAGTATTAGAAAGGGCAACTAAGAAAACAATCCCATTTACTATAGTACTAAAAGTAAATAAATTAAATACCTAGGAATAAATTTAATCACGAATGTAAAAAAACCTGTACTCCAAAAATTATAAGACACTGAAGAAATAAGTCAAAGGAGATACAAATAAATAGAGGTATATACAATGTTCATGCATAGAAACAATTAACATTATTAAAATGTCCAAACTACTCAAAGCAATTTATAGATTCAACATAATTTCTATCACAATTTTCACAGAACTAGAAAAAATATTCCAAGCATTTATATGGAACCACAAAAGATCTCACATAGCAACAGCAATCTGTAGAAGAACAAAGTTGAAGGAATCATGCTACCTGATATCAAACTGTACTACAAGGCCATAATAAACAAAACAGCCTGGTGCTAGCATAAAAACAGACATATCCTATATAATAAAGAGTTAATATGCTAATTAGACCAAACAGCAGAATAACTGTCCGGATGACCTTCCAGACAAACTGAGGCTACGAGGGCCGAGCCCCTTGCATGAATTTTGTGCATCAGGCCTCTAGTAGATCAATGAAACAGAGAACAGAGCCCAGAAATAAGCTAAAACCTTTATAGTCAATTAATTTTTGACAAAGGAAGCAAAAACAAACAATGAGGTAAAAAGATAGTCTACTCAATAAATGGTGTTGGGATAATTGGACAGATATGTGCAAAAAAATGAAGGTAGGTAACCTTCTTACACCATGCACTAGAATAAACACAAAATGGTTAAACACTTAAATGTTGGACTCAAAACTATAAAATCCTAGAAGAAAACATAAGCAGTAAAGTCTCAGACATTTCTTGTAGCAATATTCTATCTGATATATCACATTGGGTAAGGGAAACAAAAGAAAAATAAACTAATGGGATTACATCAAACTAAATAGTTTTTTAGCACAGCAAAGGAAACCATCAACAAAATGAAAAGACAACTCACTGAATGAGAGAATATATTTGCCAATGGTGCTTCTGATAAGGGGTAATATCCAAAATTTATAAAGAACTTACACATGTCAACACCAACCCCTCCCCCCCAAAAAATCCAATTAAAATATGGGTAAAGGACATGAATAGACATTTCTTCGAAGAGGACATACAATAGTCAATCCCCCCCCCCCCCCGCAAAAAAAATCCAATTAAAATTAAAATATGGGCAAAGGACATGAATAGACATTTCTTCAAAGAAGACATACAATAGTCAATAGACATGAAAAGATGCTCAACATCACTAATCATCAGAGAAATACAAATTAAATTTTTAAGGAGATATCACCTGTAAGAATAGTTATCATCAATAAATCAACAAACAATAAGTGTGAGGAATTGGCATCCTTGTGAGATAGCTATCATAGAATCACACTCATCCCCCATTTTGCTTCATGGAGCAAGATTGGGTATTCTTTAGGGACAAGCCGTGCCTGAGATAAATTAAACATGCTAGTAGAACTGCTATGAAAATTGGTAAGATCTTTTTCGAAAGCAATATTGAAATATGAAAAAAGAGCCTTAAAATATTCATACTCTTTGATCAAGTAATTCCATGTCTTGGAATCTGTCATTCAAAAAAAAAGTCAAAATATATTGAAAACTTCCTGAATAAAGATGATCATTGTAGTGTTATTTAGATTGTCTAAAAGCTGTGGTGCATTTATGCAATGGAATACTACACAGCTATAAAAAAGAAGGAACTCTTACCCTTTGCAACAGCATGGATGGACCTGGAGATCATTATGCTAAGTGAAATAAACCAGTCAGAGAAAGACAAGTGCCATATGTCTCACTAAACATGTGAATCTAATGAACAAAATAAACTAATAAAATAAAACAGGCTCATAGTGACAAAAAACAGTCTGACCAGTGTCAGAGAGAGGGGGGTTTAGGTACTTGGTGAAAAAGTTGAAGGGATTAAGCAAAAACAAACAAACAAAAACAAATAAACAAAAAAAAAAACACCTTATAGACACAGACAATAGTATAGTGATTACCAGAAGTAATAGTAATGGGGGGTGATAGAAGAGGGTAAAGTGGGGATAAATAGTGATAGAAAGAAGAGTTGATTTTGGGTGGTAAACACAATACAATATACAGATGTTGTATTATAGAATCGTACCCTTGAAACCTATATAATTTATTAATCATTATAACTCCAATAAATTCAATAAAAATGTTTTTAAAAAAGACTAAACCCTGGCAGGGTGCCTCAATTGGTTGGAGCATTGTCCCATATACCAAAAGATTGCAGGTTCTATACCCAGTCAGGACACATACCTAGGTTGTGGGTTTGATTTCCAATAGGTGTGCATATGGGAGGGAGATAGCCATTAATGGATCTGTCTCTCTCTCTCTCCCCCCCCCACCTTCCTCTCTCTAAAATCAGTAAACATATCTTCGGTGAGGATTTAAAAAAAGATTAAATGAGACAAAAATTAATACTAAATAAATACTAATGAATTAATCAAATGAAAAATAATATTCATTAAGGAAATTGAATTGTTGATATGTGGTAGAAATAATTGGATGATTGGCAACACATTCTATCTTGCAGCCAGGAGTTTTGGCATTGTAGTGTATCTTTGAAATGTTGCTGTTTTCCTTACCAGGGAAATAAGATGAAACTAGTTTAAGCTTTTTTTGTGTGCACTCCGTGCCCTCTGAGATTGTTCTGCACTGCCCTCTGGGGGACAAATTTCATCATAGCCCATGCATTATACTTTTAGGAAAATCTTATAATATACTCCTATATAAAGACAAACTGTGCTTCAAGAATGTTTGATTCATGACAATGGCACCAGAACATAATACCAAAATTAAAAATATTATAATTTATGATAAATATTTTAATTGACATTATTAAATAGTGTTGTTTTTCATTCATTTAATATCTATAACACATTATTCACCATTTATCAATATTCTTTTAAATAATTATGTACCTCTCTTGGTTGGCTTTAAAACAAGAGTCTACATTTTTTCATATTTTAATATATTTATAGTTAGAACTCTGAGTTCATTATATTTACTTTCCCAATAATCAGTTTGCTCCTTTTATTTTTGAATATACATAGGATTGCAGTTTAAAGAATAGGTATATCTTTTTATTCACTTGCTATAAATCTTCATGCATAATCAAAGTTTAGTCCTCTATAATGTACATGTTCATGAAAACTAGTTGGTTGGGTTATTTAAAAAATTAATATATTTCTGTAGACAATAAATCTGTTGAACTTGACTGGTTGATAATAATCAATAAAACCAGAAAAAAAGATCGAGAAATATTTTAAGCAGATAGATACACATGACTTAAAGATCTTTCTTGAACTTTGAAAATCATTGTTTCTAAAAAATTTCACAGAAGGAATCTGGAATGAACTTCATGAGAAAACAATTGTGAAAAAATGCATAATGATAGTATTGTCCATATTTATGCTGCATTATTGTCTGATCTTATTTGGACTGTGTGAACTTGGTGCAAAAAGAGAAGTTACTTCATGTTTTACATTTGTATTTCAGGGTAGATAGCCAAGAGTTTTTGGACTATGATCTTTGGGCTGAGAACTAGACTAATTTAACATAAGGATGAAAGGAGAAATGAAGAAAGTGGCAGTCTTTGGAATTTCTTTTCCCATTCTTGACTGGATATTTCAACCAAAACATAAGCATCGGCATCAGCATGTCAATAATATCTATAACACATTATTCACCATTTATCAATATTCTTTTAAATAATTATGTACCTCTCTTGGTTGGCTTTAAAACAAGAGTCTACATTTTTTCATATTTTAATATATTTATAGTTAGAACTCTGAGTTCATTATATTTACTTTCCCAATAATCAGTTTGCTCCTTTTATTTTTGAATATACATAGGATTGCAGTTTAAAGAATAGGTATATCTTTTTATTCACTTGCTATAAATCTTCATGCATAATCAAAGTTTAGTCCTCTATAATGTACATGTTCATGAAAACTAGTTGGTTGGGTTATTTAAAAAATTAATATATTTCTGTAGACAATAAATCTGTTGAACTTGACTGGTTGATAATAATCAATAAAACCAGAAAAAAAGATCGAGAAATATTTTAAGCAGATAGATACACATGACTTAAAGATCTTTCTTGAACTTTGAAAATCATTGTTTCTAAAAAATTTCACAGAAGGAATCTGGAATGAACTTCATGAGAAAACAATTGTGAAAAAAATGCATAATGATAGTATTGTCCATATTTATGCTGCATTATTGTATTGTCTGATTTTATTTGGACTGTGTGAACTTGGTGCAAAAAGAGAAGTTACTTCATGTTTTATGTTTGTATTTCAGGATAGATAGCCAAGAGTTTTTGGGCTATGATCTTTGGGCTGAGAACTAGACTAGTTTAACATAAGGATGAAAGGAGAAATAAAGAAAGTGGCAGTCTTTGGAATTTCTTTTCCCATTCTTGACTGGATATTTCAACCAAAACATAAGCATCGGCATCAGCATGTCAATCTCAGACTGAGAACTAAAGCCACATGTAGGCAAATTCTTATGTAACACTCCTACACTGCCAATCTAGAATGGGATGAGTGACCCCCAAAATGGAGCTAAATAGTAAATGTTACTTGTCTCTCAAATGTGACTTGTCTCTCTTATTTTTCAACTCCTTTTACCTTAAGGCTACTGCACGTCATCCAATGCCAGGATCTGAAAGCAAATAGGTCACTTTCTGTTTGTTTTCCAACTGTAATATAGCTACAGATCCAATAACTAGTTAATAGAAAGTAATCAAAACATGAGAATTTCCAAATGGCACTGCATGCAGGGCTTAAGATTTAAAAGAAGGGAGCGAAGCAGAAAAATGAAGAGAAGAGGTTCACTTTTTATTGTGTTTAATTTACTATGATAGCCAGATATTAAGAATACATGTTAATTAAAAAAATTTTTTAAACCTCACCTGAGGACATGCTTTTACTGATTTTAGAGAGAGAGAGGAAAGGAGAAGGAGAGAGAAAGAGAGAGAAGGGGTGGGGAGAGAAACATTGATGTGAGAAACATCAGTTGGTTGCCTCCTTGACCGGGGATTGAACTCACAACTGGGTATTGATTATGCATGAAGATCTAAGGCCGGGAATTGAACCTATGACCTTTCGGTGTACTGGACAATGCTCCAACCAACTGGACCACACCGGCCAGGCTATATATTAATTTTTAAATTAACAAGCTGAAAGCTTCAAAACTGTGTTAGAAAAGATGTATTGCTTAACCATTTATTCAATTAACAATTATTTGTTTATTGACTGTCAGCTATGTGAAAGTTTGATTAAATAGAAAAAAATAGACAATGCTCTGCTTTTAAATATGTGACTTTAAATCTCTGTTCTTTGTTCCTTTCTCCACTTTGACTGTCAGTATCCACTTAGTATGTGTGTTTTAACATTTCAATGGAAATAGCAAGTTTATGTAAGCCAGAATCAGATGCAAGATTATATCTAATATTCAGGTTTTCTTTTTTTCCCTCTGATAAAATTCTTATTTATTTAATAAACCATTGGAATATGTTTACCTCTTTTTTTCTGGATACAAGCTTTTTATAATAAATGCTCACTCTGACTAGATTTCACTTCAGTTTATTTATTAAGTCAGGATTCCCTGTGTCACTATTTCATTATATTGCATTATCTTTCTAATGGATTTTAGTTTTCTCCTGGTGAAGCTAATTCTGAACTCACTACTACAAATTGCAAATTAGCTTTTATTACACTCTGACTTTTAAAATATTTTAATGTTTCTGCCAATAATTTTGTAGCCTAATATTTATTTACTGTATATATTAATCACTATAACTGAATTAATCTAGCTATATATCTGACTTATTTGATACTGTTTCATGATCCCAGAGAGGTTATAGTATATTTCAGAGTATTATTTATGTGAAAATTTGATAGTGAGCTTTTGGCTTTCTGTGATAATTTTTAAAAGGAAACTTAAAAGTAAAGTTTTGAGGTTGCTAAAACACAAATCCTGACATCTGAATATGTGTGTATTTGATTTCTTAATTTGCTGCACCCCCTTCAGGGTGGGGGTCCCCACTGGGGTGCCTGGCCAGTCTGGGTGAGGGGCTGAGGGCCGCTTTCAGGCTGGCCGGCAACTGAAGCTCCCAGCCTCTCCTTTTTTTAATTTTTTTTTTATTCTGGAATTTATTTACCTTCTATAACTGAAACATTGTTGCCGTCACTGGCACTCCCAGCTCTGAGGCCGCGGCCTGCTAAAAGCAGGTATCTAGGGTTTGTTTAGCTTCTATAATTGAAACATTGTTGCTTTCAGGCTCAGAGCCAGGCCGTGGCAGGCGGGGAACCTTGGCTTCCTCCATCACTGGAGCAAGCAAACCTCCTGCTGGCTTCAGCTGCGTGGCTGCCGGCCGCCATTTTTGTTGGCAGTTAATTTGCATATTGCCCTGATTAGCCAATGGGAAGCGTAGCGGAGGTATGGTTAATTACCCTTTTTGTCTCTTATTAGATAGGATGCTCACTCTGACTAGATTTGACTTCAGTTTATTTATTAAGTAAGGATTCCTTGTGTCACTATTTCATTATATTGCATTATCTTCCTAATGGATTTTAGTTTTCTCCTGATGAAGCTAATTCTGAACTCACTACTACAAATTGCAAATTAGCTTTTATTACACTCTGACTTTTAAAATATTTTAATGTTTCTGCCAATAATTTTGTAGCCTAATATTTATTTACTGTATATATTAATCACTATAACTGAATTAATCTAGCTATATATCTGACTTATTTGATACTGTTTCATGATCCCAGAGAGGTTATAGTATATTTCAGAGTATTATTTATGTGAATATTGAGTTTTCATGTTGCTTAAAATTTGATAGTGAGCTTTTGGCTTTCTGTGATAATTTTTAAAAGGAAACTTAAAAGTAAAGTTTTGAGGTTGCTAAAACACAAATCCTGACATCTGAATATGTGTGTATTTGATTTCTTAATTTGCTGATTTCTCACTACCACAGAAATCTTTCAAATATGGTCACAATTACCCCCAAAACATATTTCAATCCTTATCCTTGAAGACTTTGACATAAAACTTTCAACTGTAATTTCATTGGTATACTTTTAAGTTGCTCTCTGTATTAGACTTTTAAAAACCAGAATTGATGAATTTTGGCCCATTTTTGCCTCACTCAGTTACACATTTAGATTTACACATATATTTGCCCCTCCATCTTCCTGGCTAAATGTGCACTTTATTGCTGTTTAAAGTATGATAACTCTAAAGAAAGAAACACAAATGGATCGTACCAAAATGAACTTTGAAGATTCGGGGATAGGTACTTTCAGAATGTTTATGTTAAAAACTAGGCAGCCGAACTAATGTACACAATTTCAGGTCCCATTTTTTTCACCCTCATTTCAAATACATTAGCACCAATAAACATAGCAATGGGAAAAATGCTTGTGATACCATTTATTTTTCTAATTATGATAGGATTCCATTGTTAACAATAAGCAAATCATTTTGTCTGTTGAGGATAAAATTACAGGAACAAACTCAGTCGCTCCAGTTTCTTTAAGTGGCAAAGTCTGATTATAAGACTCGTTGAACTCCATATCCTAAAATGAGATTGGCATCCATATGTCTAAGGAGTAAATTTCTTTAATTAATCTTAAGCAATCCACACTTCTCCAACCCTCACAATTGAGGCAACTTCAACTTTTGATCAGTGGCTTTAAAAACACTTCTGCTAGAACTAGATATCATCAGCATAGAGAGCCGTGTACATCCGTCACTTGTTGGAATTATCTATCTCTTAAGCTAATGATCTTTTACAGCTTTATTAATGGCTCTGGAGAGGGAATATAACTCATTAACACATTTTTTTTCAGATGGTCTAACAGTAAGAGTTTCAACATATAGCCAGTTAGAACGAGAAAACTATTCTAATTGACCTTGAAAAGAAACAAACAGAATAGTCAAGGTATTCACTGAATAGACGATAATAATTTAAGAAGATACGCGTGAAATATTACCTATAGTTATTTTAGAACAAATATTTAAGTATAATAGTCAGTATAAAATTGGTACTAATTTAAACTATATATGTGATTGTTTTTGACTGAGGAAAGAAATTAATTTTTTAAAAATATATTTTATTGGTTTTTTTTCAGAGAGGAAGGGAGAGGGATAGAAAGTTAGAAACATCAATGAGAGAGAAGCATCGATCAGCTGCCTGCACACCCCCCCCCACTGGGGATGTGCCCGCAACCAAGGTACATGCCCTTGACCGAAATTGAACCCGGGACTCTTCAGTACCCAGGCCGACGCTCTATCCAGTGAGCCAAACCAGCGAGGGCAAGAAATTAATTTTTAGTAAGTTTTCTGATATAATTGAGAAGTTGGATCTTTTATCAGTTGGAAATTGGTCTGACTTAAACTCGGGTTAATTTTCTTCCTGATTTCTCCACTTCTTAAAAATCCAACCCTGGAAAATTCATTACTTTTCAGCAAATGGTGCTCAGAAAACTGGGTATCCACATGCAAAAGAGTGACATTGGACCCTTACCTTATATCACATATAAAAATTTAACTCAAAATGGATCAAAGACCTAAATATATGATCCAAAACTACAAAATTCTTAGAAGAAAAAATAAGGGGGAAATATTATGATGTTTTTGGATATGAAATCAAAACATAGGCAACAAAAGAAAACTTGATAAATTTGTACTTCATCAAAAATAAAAACTTTTGTGCATCAAAGAATACTATCAAGAGAGCAAAAAAGCAATTGGCAGAATGGGAGAAAACAGCTGTAATAATAAAAGGGTAATATGATAATTAGACCAGGTGTCTTCCAGACGTCCTTCCGGACATCCTTCCTGATGAAGCTGGGGCCGGAGGGAAGCCAGCCCAGGTCCCAGGTGCCTGTGGGTGGCCCAAGGGAAGCCAGCCCGGGTCCTGGGTGCCTGCCGGTGGCCGGAGGAGGGAAGTCTGGGTCCCAGGTGCCAGAGGGAAGCCGGTGCCAGCAGCAGGGGGAAGGAAGGCCTACTCTTGCACGAATTTTCATGCATTGGGCCTCTAGTTTATACATAATATGTCTGATAAGGGATTAATATCCAGATTATATTTTAAAAACTGCAACTCAACAATAAAAAATGAACAACCTGATTAAAAAATAGACAAAGAACTTGGATAGACATTTCTTCAAAGGAGATAAACAAACAGTTAATAAGCACATGAAAGGATGCTCAACATCACTAACATTAGGGAAATGAAAATAAAAGTCAGACTATGATATTACTTCACACCCATTAAATGGATATCATTTAAAAAACAACAGAAAATAAGTGTTGGCAAAGCTATGGAGAAATTGGAACCCTTGTGCACTGCTGGTGGGAAAATGGTACAGCTACTGTGGAACACAGCATGCCAATTCTTAAAAAAATTAAAAATAGAACTATCATATGATCAAGCAAATGTGTTTTTTGAGTTTCTATCTAATACTAGGGGCCCAGTGCATGAATTTGTGCACCTTGAAAGGAACTGTGGGCCACGAAGCTGTGGTGGGCACAGGGGCAGGTCTTGGCCCATACTCTGCACCCCTGCCCGGCCCCTCCCACCACGGCCCCCAGTCCCCTGTCAGCTGGAAGCCCCGCTCCTGCCATCTCTGCAGCTTCCACACACTGATGGAGTCGGCCACACACTCATACCCACTGAAGGCTTGGAGCGATTGGGGCCGGTGCCAGCAGTGGGTGCGAGTGGCGGCTGCTGTCCAGATAGCCCCTCAGGTGCAGGGGAGATAGAGAAGCCCTGAGGGGCGATTGGGGCTGGCGCCAGGCACCAGCAGCAGGTGCAAGTGGCAGCTCTGGAACTGGCAGCAGGAGCGAGTGCCGGGCGGGACTGTGGCGTGCAGGAGCAAAGAATTTTTAGTAATCACCAGAGGCTCACCCCAATGACAGTGACTGGTGCCCCGCCTTGGTCTGGCATCCCTGCTCACCTGCTCCACCATCCCGCCACGGCCGACACCTGGCATGTTCCACACTTTGCTGCCTGCTGCCAATGCCCACCATGTTCTGCG
Organism: Myotis brandtii; assembly: GCF_000412655.1. Classification (NCBI taxonomy): domain Eukaryota; kingdom Metazoa; phylum Chordata; class Mammalia; order Chiroptera; family Vespertilionidae; genus Myotis; species Myotis brandtii. The sequence goes on along the minus strand of NW_005355923.1, from coordinate 1,136,848 downwards.
CGTGCCCCCTGGTGATCAGTACACATCATAGCAACT
>NW_005355923.1:1065360-1133302 GCF_000412655.1 Myotis brandtii | reverse complement strand
GGCCGGCAGTGGCAGGCAGGGAACCTTGGCTTCCTCTTTCACTGGAGCAAGCAAGCCTCCTGTTCGCTTCAGCTACCTGGCTGCCGGCCGCCATCTTGGTTGGCAGTTAATTTGCATATTGTCCTGATTAGCCAATGGGAAGCATTTGGGGGTATGGTCAATTTGCATGTTTCTCTTTTATTAGATAGGATAGATGATTGAAAGCAGGGATTCAAACAGGTATTTGTATACCTGTGTACATAACAGCATTATTCACAATAGTCAAAAGGTAGATGAGCCCTGACCAGTTTGGCTCAGTGGATAGAGCGTCGCCCTGAGGGCTGAAGGGTCCTGGGTTCGATTCCGGCCAAGGGCATGTACCTTGGTTGCGGGCACATCCCCAGTCGGGGGTATGCAAGAGGCAGCTGATCGATGTTTCTCTCTCATCGATGTTTCTAAATCTCTATCCCTCTCCCTTCCTCTCTGTGAAAAATCGATAAAATATATTTTTAAAAAAGGTAGATGAATGGAGAAACAAAATGTGGTATGTACCTTCTGTGATGGTTAATTTAATGTGTGAACTTCAAGGATGTTTTTGGATAAAATTAACATTTAAACTGGTGAAATGTGAACAAACAGATTATCCTCAATAATGTTGTGGGCCTCATCCGGTCACTTGCAGTCCTGATAGAATTAAAAACTGGCCTCCTGAGCAAGAGGGAACTCTCCAGCAGACTCCCTTCTGCCTTCATCAGCACCATCAGCCTGCTGGCCTTCAGACTGGAATGGCATCATTGACTCTCCCGTGTCCAGGCTGCCAGCGCTAGGACAGGATCTACATTAGTGGTTCCCCTGGGTCTCGAGCATGCTGGCCCACATTGCAGACCTTGAACTTCCCAGCCTCCATAATTATGTAATTACAATAAATCTCTTTACATGGAAATTGGTTCTGTTTATCTGGAGAACCCTGGCTCATATACCTGCAAGTGATACATGTGTAAGTATTTGTATATTTGTCTTCCTTATCTGTAGCCATAAAATTTGTCAGCATTAGAGCTCTCAGTTGCTATTGCTAGTGTTTTATATTTTACTCTCAGTGTTTCCTGATGCTTAATTTCTGTTTGTTTTCAGTGCTCTATTACCTCGGGAGTCCATACATTTTATAGTAATGCAGTGCTCTCTTTTGTGGGCATGAATCCTTATTTCTGACATTGGTCAGCAGTTTCACTTACCGTTAGTGGTTCACTACAGTCTGTTTCTTATCCCCCTTCCTTGCCTTCTAACATTTATTCCAACACAACCAGTTGGTGATCAGTGCACATCATAGCAACCAGTTGTTCGGTTGTTCCGCCGTTCGGTCTATTTGCATATTAGGAATATATATATATATAATTGAAAGCAGGGACTCAAACAGGTATTTGTATACCTGTGTTCATAACAGCATTATTCACAATAGACAAAAGGTAGATGAATGGAGAAACAAAATGTGGTATGGACCTTCTGTGTATCCCAAAGCACCCTATCCTCTAGTGAGCACTCGGCGACTGGCAAGTGTCAGCCTCTGAGGTCCCGCCGAGGAAGGGAAGGAGTAAGGTCCCAAGCTGGACAGGCTGTCAGACAGGCAGCTGAATGCCAGCGGGTACTGGCTGTCCCTGCCCAGTGTTCCTAACGGCTCCCTCTACTCCCGGGAGCTGAAGGGAGCAGGAGGGAGCTGGAACCCGGCAGCTGCTCTCTCCAGATCCCCAGCGGAATAACCCCCAGCGCAGGAGGGAGAAGAGTGCTTGAAGGCAACCTGGCTGATTCCAGCAGAGAAACTTTTCCCAATGTTCCAAAGTTTTAGTATTTAAAATACAGATGTCAATGATTTTTTAAAGTTTATTTTTGACCATTATCAATAATAAAATACTCACATTAATAGCAATTAAATAAGGAAAGACTGTCATTTTGCTACAATATTATATTCACTAATGTGGATTTTAGCTATCTCCATCTCAAATCATTGTCATTGTGTTTTCAATCCACTGAACAACCTTATCAGATAAAAATACAGGATGTCCAGTTATATTTTAATTTCAGGTAAAAAACAGATAATTTTTAGTGTATGTCCCATGCAACTGAAATATTATTTATTGTTTTATAAGAAATTTAATTTTAACTGGATGTCCTGTATTTTATCTGGCAAACATATACATCCCCCAGTTTTGACTGGGACCTTCAAATAGTAAGCCATGACCACCAACATAGACTTTCTATCTTAAATCCACATTTGGCCTTTTCCCACAAACCCTTTACCTCCTGTTCCTTCATCCAAGTCATGGGCAACTGTGTCCTAAGGTATGACAGCCTGAAAACTTTTGATTTGGAACTGGATACAACACTCTCCTTGAGATGTGACCTGAGCCAAACAGAATAGGGCTAGCACCTCCCTCCCTGTAGGCTACTTCTGTCAAAAAGTCTAAGGTAACATCGCCTAGTGGTCAGCTCCATGACACTGATGACTAAAACGCATCTTCACCTAATTAGTTTTCAGTCTTTTTCATAGGTTCAGCTGAGTGATATTTTACTCCTCGTGTTCTTTTCAAGCCTTACTTCACTCTATTTTAAAACATCACAGCAACAACTTTTTCTTGTCCTTTTCATTTCTGAGCTCCCCTGGGAGCAAGCCCCTCTGTTTGAGATCATGTCATCATAATTTCATGTTATCTCTGAATATTTTTCTCTAAAAATTAAAAATTCTAATTATACAAAGTATATGTCAACCAATGTCCATGTAGTAGGTGCTTTACATATGTTATCTTTTTAAATTTTCCCATACCCATGAGAGGAAAGTTCTATTATTTCTGGTTTCCAGATGAGGAAACAGAGACTCAACAGAACCAAGTGCTTTGTCCAGGTCAAGACTTGCAGTGAAAGTATATTTGCTGGAAATGGAAATGGCAAGGACAGACTATGTTGAGCCCAGATGGTTTGATATAATCCCAGCCTCAGAAACAGGGTACCTGGAGCGAACGGGCAGCCTCAGGCAGTTAAAGGGCCATCAAGGGCAGGGATAGCATTTGATCTCACTGCAGCAGCTGCCAAACTGCAAGTCAGAGCTCATCTCCAGGCAGACTTTGAACAGGTCGTTGTCATTAGGAGATAAAATAAGAGCTTATAGAACCCAAACACAGATTAGACTAACCAGGGCTGGAGTGGCCAAATATTAGGAATTTCTAAAAATAGATATGATTTTTGTGAAACAGTAAGTAAAATGCAATTTTAAAATATACAAATTGCTATTAAAAAAAGTCCAATAAGTGTGGTTCAGCGGTTGAGCATTGAACCATGCTCCAAGAGGTTGCAGGTTCAATTCCTGGTCAAGGCACAAGCCTGGTTTGTGGGCTTGACCTCCAGTAGGGAGCATGCAGGAGGCAGCCAATTGATGTCTCTCTCTCATGATTTATATTTCCATCTCTCTCCCTCTCCCTTCTTCTCTCTAAATATCAATAAAAACATATATATGTATATATATGTAATCACCAGATGCCTGAAAGAGTTTATTTATTTTTTTTCCCCATGTACTGCTTCAAATGATATGGAATTGTAGCACAAGAAGAGGATCTTAAAAATCACTTAGTTCTTCATTTATAGAACATGGAAATCAGTGTGGTCATATGACTTACCCAAAAGCATAGAGACTACATTCTCCAGTTCTATCTGTTTTACTTAAACTACACTAATGTTATTATTATAGTTGTTAACCCTAAATAGATTTTTATTGACAGAGTATCTTTATAGTCTGTATCTATCATCTATCTATCCATCCATCATCTATCTGTCTATCATCTATCTATCTATCTATCATCTATCTATCATCTATCAATCATCTATCTATCATCTATCTATCTTCTATCATCTAGCTATCATCTATCTATCTATCTATCTATCTATCTATCTATCTATCTATCTATCTATCTATCTATCTATCTATCATCTATCATCATCTATCTATATATCATCATCTATCTACTATCTACCTATCATCTGTCATCTATCTACCTATCATCTACCTACTTATTTATCTATATATCATGTGTCTATGTCTATCATCATCATCTTTCTATCTATTAAACAATTGTCTTTTTATGTCTTGTCAAATAGGTCTAAGATGCTCTCTCTTTGCAAGTAAACAACATCCATCTAATGGTTGGTAACCTGAATTGCAGTCAGAAGTCCCACAGCATGTAACAGCTAAAGCCAAAAAATCCAAATGTCTCACAAACATAGGATATCTCTCTATTTTTATACAAAAACTTGTAAATGGTCTTTTTTATTTTAAAAATAAACTCAGTTTATTAAGCCATAGAGTAAACAATGAGTTCTATAAGCCAATAAAATAAGGAAGGTTTTAACAGTCGAAGAAGGCAACCACAGCATCACACCATCGCAGAGCAACTCTATACCCAGCTATAGTTTACTATGAAAAAGGTTTAGGAACAGAATGACACTTCCTAATATACTGTTCTGAAAGTTTTCTTAGAACTTCTCAGAATACCCAGAAATTGGCAGCTTGATAGATTAGTTACTTGTTCTCTTCTAGGGAGTATAAGTATGTCACTCAAGATTACTCAAGGGGCTAGTTATTCCAGAAGCTAGCCTGAATGTTTATGTTATTTGAAATTAACATACCAACACTAGATTTCTTTGCTTAATATTTTCCAGTGTATATTTTACTGTCTCTTTCCTTTCAGCCTCTCTGCAATTTGATGCTTACTCTCATGAGGCAAAACTAGATTAAGCAAATCTGAATAACAAAATTAATATTTTATGAATTCAGTTACAATTTTGTGAGTATCCTATATAATAAAAGCCTAATATGCAAATTGTCCCCTCTACCGGGAGTTCGACTAGGGGGCAGGGCCATCCCGCCATTCTCCCGTGGCCCTTTTCCCTGGCTGGCCCGGCCTGATCAGCCCCAATCAGGCAGGCTGGCTGGACCCCACCCGTGCACTAATTTGTGCACCTGGTCTCTAGTCTACACTAATAAAAGAGAAAGATGCAAATTGACCATACCTTCATGACGCCCACCAGCCAATCAGGAGTGAGTATGCAAATTAACCCAACAAAGATAGTGGGTTAATTTGCATATGCAGGCACTGAGTAGCCAGGGCAAGGTGGGATGCTTGCGTCATTGCCATGGTGACGATGCAGGTGTTCCGCACCGCCCTGGCAAGGTGGGATGCTTGCGTCATTGCCATGGTGACGACGCAGGTGTTCCGCACCGCCCTAGCTGCTCCGGGCCTCTGGGAAGCATCTGGGCAGCATGGGAAGGTGGAAAGGCAGCTCTGGGCCAGAGCAAAGGCAAAAAGGTGGTTCTGGGCTGGAGTGAAGGTGGAAAGGCGGCTCTGGGCCAAAGTGAAGGCGGAAAGGAGGCTCCGGCCAGAGCGAAGGCGGTGCCAGCAGACAGGGGAAGGAAGGTCCATTCTTGCACGAATCTTCATACCTCAGGCCTCTAGTTAATTTATATTTGGAGTTATTCCTATTACTTTATTTCCTTTACAATTTTACATGCTTTTTGCTTAATATTTCTGTTTAAGTGTGCTAATTTTCTTTTTATTCTATTGGTAAACAAATGTATTTTCATTATTTTAGCAATTGTCCTTTTATTTTTAACATCTTTGGTTGACATAACAAAGTCTAATAATATCTCTTCTCTCAAAAATATTAGAACAATTTAATTTTTAACACATACCTGTCCTCTTTTGCTAGTTGTCTAGTATTGTAGATACAACTTGCTTTTAATCTTTTCAAAATAAAATGGGTATTTTTGTTTGTTGCTGTTGTTGTTCTTACAATTAAAGTTCATTTAGTTTTACAAAAATATTTAAAATTTATTTAGAGAGAATTGCATCTTGTATCCTAGTTTATTATTCAGAACACTCTTTTTTATGGGGGTACTAATATTTCTTTCAGCAAAGGCCACACATTAAGAAAGCTCTCAGAATTTGTCTGATAAAGAAAAAATGGCTTTATTTTACCCTCTCTTTTAACCATTCATTTAGCTGGGTATAAAAACCAAATTGTTTGCTCATTTTTCCTGAGCCTTTTGAAGTATCTTCCCATTATCTTCTGCAGCTATTGATACTAGTAAACAACCTGTCCTTACTCTGATTACTTTTCTGTAAGGTGGTCTTTCTTTTATGTTTGAAATTTCATAACATAACTAGTTGTGAATTTAATTTTATTTTCTTGTTCTGGATTTGTGTGTCACTCTAATCTGAAGTCTGTCTTTCTATCAATTTTGACAAACTTTCAGATAAGATTGCTGTGGATATTGACTCACTTCTAAGTCTATCTCTCCTGAAACATTATTCAGACAAGTAATGTGTTTTCTCATTTTATCTTTGACATTTCTTAATATTAATTCTTTGAGATGGTTATTAATATTTGTGTCAACTTAGCTATGCTAAGGTGCCAGTTGTTTGTAAAACACCAGTCTAAAGGTCAATGTGAGGTATTTATTAGATGTGATTAATACTTAAATCAGTGAACATTGAGTACAGCAGATTAACATTTATAATGTGGGTGGCCCCCAGGTAATCAGTTAAAGGCCTTCAGAAAAAAAAATGAGAGACTCTGAGGAGAAAGATTCTGACTCAAGACTGCATCATCAATTTTTCCCTGGGTCCAGCCTGCCAGCCTGTCCTGCAAATTTCAGATTCACCGGTCCCACAATTTTATGAGCCAATTCCTTATAACAAATTTCATTCTCACTAACATACAGATGTACAGATAGTTAGATATATTCATATCTATACCTCCATATATCATATTGCTTCTGTTTCTCTGTACTTGACTACTACATTCATTTTTAAAAATGTTATTTTTCAATTATTGTTAACATTCAATATTATTTTAGTTTCAGATCTACAGAATAATGATTAGACATGTATATTATTCATGATGTGATCCCCTAATAATTCTAGTACCCCTGATACTATACATAGTTATTACAATGTTATTGACTATATTCCCTATGCTATATTTACATTGCCATGAGTATTTTATGACTATTAATTTATACTTACTAATCCATTCATCTTTTTCACCCTACTCTAATCTTGTAACCCTCAGTTTGTTCTCTGTATCTAGGAGTCTGTTTCTGTATCATTTGTTAATTTATTTTGTCCTTTATATTCCATATATGAGTGAAAGCATATCATATTTGTTTTCTCCTGTCTGACTTATTTAACTTAGCATAATACCCTCTAGGTTTATCCATGTAGTCCTAAATAGTAAGATTTAGCTCTTTTTATGGCCAAGTATTATTTCATTGTATATATGTACCATCATATTTTTAATCTCTTGTCTATTAATGGGCACTTTTATATCTTGGCTAGAATAAATAATGCTGCAATAAACATAAGGGGTGCATTATCTTTTCAAATTAGTGTTTAGGATTTCTTCAGATATATACCTGGAAGTGGAATTTCTGGGTTATAAAGTAGTTCTATTTTTAATTTTTTGAGTAACTACCATAATGATTTTTATAGTGGCTGTACAATTTGCAATTCCACAAAGTACACGACTTCACCAACATGTGTTGTTTGTTGATTTATTGATGATAGTCACTATGACAGGTATGAGGTGATATCTCATTGTAGTTTTAATTTGCATTTCTTTGATGATTAGAAATAGACATCTTTTCAGATGTTTATTGGCCAACGGTATGTCCTCTTTGAAGAAGTGTCTATTCAAGTTCTTTGCCCACTTTTTAATTGCATTGTTTGTTTCTGTTGATGAGATGCATGCATTCTTTATAAATTTTGGATATTATCCTCTTCATACGAAAATATCTTCTCCCATTCAGTAGGTTGCGTTTTCATTTTGTTCATGGTTACCTATGCTATACAAACACTTTTTAGTTTAACTTTAGTCCCATTTATTTTTCCTTTTTTTCTTTTGCCTGAAGAGATATATCCAAAAAATATTACTAAAAGAAATGGCCAAGATTTTACTGCCTATGTTTTCTCCAGGAGTTTTATGGTTTTGAGTCTTACATTTAAGTCTTTAAACCATTTTGAGTTTATTCTTGTATGTGGTGTAAGAAGGTTAGGATCTAGTTTCATTTTTTTTTGCATTTATCGGTCTAATTTTTCCAGTACCATTTATTGAATGATTTATGTTCTCCTTTTTCATATATTCATTACCCATATGTGCATGGGTTTATTTCTGGATTATCTATTATCTAGTCTATTCCACTGATCCATAATACACTTCTATAATTTTTATTCCACATCTCTGGGGCACATTGTATATCTATTAAGTAATTTTCAGCTACATCTTCCTGTAGCCATCATTTTAGCAGTTCATAATCTGTCCTACTCTTCCATTAAATTATTTTATTTATTTAATTAAATTAAAACATTTTTGTTCCTTTCTTTCTTTTTAAATCTCCCAAGTGTCTCTAATAGAAGAATTGCAAACTCTCCACATTAAGAAATGTTTGACCAGAGTGAATGCCTTTCAGTTGTTCAAACTCAAATGAGATTCTTAATGTATGGTCTTAAGAACCTTTATCTCAAGTTGGAAAACTGCAGCCCAATGTTTTTTTAATGCTCAGCTGAGGTGTTTGGTGCCAGGAAGATTTTGAGCTTTAGAGAAGTAGCAAGAAGTTTCCATTTTTTTTTATTACAGAATATTGAGACTTTAAATTAAACTTCTGGTACCAGAATTCTTCAACATTCCCACTACTACAATAGTCATTAAGGGGTGTAATTTACCTACCAAATTCTGAAGTCAAAGAATGATTCTCATTGTTGGATAACTAGTTGTTGATATCTCACACTGGTGTCAGCTTCATGTTGATAGGGTGTGTGTGTGTATGTTTTAGTCAATTAGCTTTTAATAGCAATATCCTTTTTTGATTGCTTGGGAAACCCTATGAATAATTGGCATCCATTTGAATCAATATTTTGACTTGTATGCATATGCATATATAGTTTAGATAGGATACGTGAGTAGGAAAGTCACCTGTTGCATGATATGTTTGCTTTAATCAATCCATACATAGTTTCATATAGTGGCTTCTGAACAATAAATAAATTTTTTAAATATTCAAAACTTGACATTAAAAATAACCAGGTATGCCTGGCCAGTGTTGCTCAGTGGCTGAGCATCAATCTATGAACCAGGAGGTCAGGGTTCAATTCCCGGTCAGGGCACATGCCCAGGTTGTGGGCTCGATCAATGATTCTCTCTCACCATTGATATTTCTATCTTTCTCCCATCCTCTCAGATATCAATAAAAATATATCTTAAAAAATAACCAAGCCTATAGAACTCAGTTATATTGTCTCACTGATAGGAAAATTGAATTAATTTTCATTTACAACTGACATAGCTCATAATTAAAAAGTTTTAATGTACTATAAATACAAAGATAAGCTTTAATCAAAAGTGTTTCAACCAACAGTCATTGGTGTCAATTCAATGTCAACAGAAATCCCCAATTTGGATTGTGGTGAAGAAAAAAAATTTACTCCCTGCAAAACAGCTAATTGTGATACATCATGGCTGTGGAACATGTTAATAGTGACAAAGCACAGCTTACCTTCTGTATGTATAGACATGAAGAGGATTATGCTAAGTGAAAAAAGTCAGAGAAAGGCAAGTGCCATATGATTTCACTTATATGTGGAATCTAATGAACAAAATTAATTAACAAAAACAATAGAAAGACTCATAGATACAGAAAATAGACTGACAGCCGTTGGGGGTGGGGGTGGGAGTTAGGGGTTGGGTGAAAATAGTGAAGGGATTAAGCAAAAAGAAAAAAATCTTACAGACATAGACAATAGTATGGTGATTACTAGAGGGAAAGGGAGGTGTGGGGAGAATATAAAAGAGTGTAAAGAGGTAATAAATGGTGATGGACCGAGAATTCACATGAGGTGGTGAAAACACAATATAATATACACATAGTGTATCATAGAATTGTACACTTGAAATCTATAAAATTTCATTAATCAATGTCACCCCAATAAATTCAATTTAAAAAATTAGTGATATATCACAGTTGTAAAAACAGCGTGGCAATGAGGTGGTCCTGGGGCAATGAAGCCCTGGAGTCAGGCCCCTCTCCAGCTAGACAGCTCTGGTCTGCCTCCTACAGGTCTGCTTTGCCCTGCACGGGACTGTTCCACTCTGATCCAGAGAGATGTCTTCGGTTTTCAGCTCTCGCAGGAAAGACACAGTCTTCTGTGGAAAGAGAAAGTGCCTTCTCAGAGCCAGAAGGGAGCTGACTTACACCGATAAAAGTCCCTGCCACTGATCCCTGAGTGCCATATGATTTCACTTATATGTGGAATCTAATGAACAAAATTAATTAACAAAAACAATAGAAAGACTCATAGATACAGAAAATAGACTGACAGCTGTTGGGGGTGGGGGTGGGAGTTAGGGGTTGGGTGAAAATAGTGAAGGGATTAAGCAAAAAGAAAAAAATCTTACAGACATAGACAATAGTATGGTGATTACTAGAGGGAAAGGGAGGTGTGGGGAGAATATAAAAGAGTGTAAAGAGGTAATAAATGGTGATGGACCAGGAATTCACATGAGGTGGTGAAAACACAATATAATGTACACATGGTGTATCATAGAATTGTACACTTGAAATCTATAAAATATCATTAATCAATGTCACCCCAATAAATTCAATTTAAAATATTAGTGATATATCACAGTTGTAAAAACAGCATGGCAATGAGGTCGTCCTGGGGCAATGAAGCCCTGCAGTCAGGCCCCTCTCCAGCTAGACAGCTCTGGTCTGCTCCCTACAGGTCTGCTTTGCCCTGCACGGGACTGTTCCATTCTGATCCAGCGAGATGTCTTCGGTTTTCAGCTCTCGCAGGAAAGACACAGTCTTCTGTGGAAAGAGAAAGTGCCTTCTCAGAGCCAGAAGGGAGCTGACTTATAGATAAAAGAGTCCCTGCCACTGATCCCTGATGGGTCCGATCTCATGCAATGGAAGAAAACTTGATACTACTCTGACTAACCATGAAATGGAATTAGAATAAAGTGTACGAACAAATTGATTAAAAGGAACTCATACACTGACAGTTTCCTTATAAGTGTATTGCAAGCATTAGTAGTTCCAGTTCCTGCTTGTACAATAAACAGCCTTGACCGTGACTTCGGTTGATGCAGATCGACCAACTGCAGGAACTGGGCTAGCACTGACCAGTGCCAGTATGCTCCTACAGGTCTGCTTTGCCCTGCACGGGACTGTTCCATTCTGATCCAGCGAGATGTCTTCGGTTTTCAGCTCTCGCAGGAAAGACACAGTCTTCTGTGGAAAGAGAAAGTGCCTTCTCAGAGCCAGAAGGGAGCTGACTTACACCGATAAAAGTCCCTGCCACTGATCCCTGATGGGTCCGATCTCATGCAATGGAAGAAAACTTGATACTACTCTGACTAACCATGAAATGGAATTAGAATAAAGTGTACGAACAAATTGATTAAAAGGAACTCATACACTGACAGTTTCCTTATAAGTGTATTGCAAGCATTAGTAGTTCCAGTTCCTGCTTGTACAATAAACAGCCTTGACCGTGACTTCGGTTGATGCAGATCGACCAACTGCAGGAACTGGGCTAGCACTGACCAGTGCCAGTATGCTGACATTACAGATCCACATCGGGACCAGCAAGGACACCGCCTGCACACCCACAGCCCCTCCCACTGATCTCTTTGTTCTGCTTTCCCTTTCCCTCCCTATAAAAGCCCCTGCCTGCACTGAGATGTTAACATGGTTTTGAAGGCATGAACCTGCCATTTTCTCAGGTTGTTGACACCTGAATAAGCTTTTCTTCTTCTCAACCAGAACCTGTCCCATGAGTTTGGTTTCGTGGCAGTGGGCAGCCAGAACTGCAGTTTGTCTTCCCAGTTTCAGATTTGGGGAGCCAGCCAGGTCATCATGGGAGCCCCCCTCACCCCCCTTGGTAAGGCCCTGGACTCTGGAGGGTGTTACCCAGACTGTTTATCCCATGAGAGAACTTGGGAGTCCCTAGCAGCTGCCAAGTGATTTCTACTCAGGGACTGCCTCTCTCTTTGTCTCTCTCTGTTGGTGCTGGTCACCTGCTATTCCTAACTGGTGAGTTCATGAGCCCAGACTGAGTAAATCCCTGGTGTGCATGACTAGGCGCCCTTGCCCTACTAGTTGGGTTCTTTGAACCCTCTGAGATTCTGTTGGAATTCGTAGGCAGTGCATGGGGGTAGGCACTGCTCAGTGACTAAGAGAAATCCCAGTTCCCAGGTGTGGGATTTGGTTGGAGCGCTCTTTTGATTTAGCCACTGGGACTCGGCAACAGGTCATCTGTGGGACTGTTCTACCAGGGTATAGAATAGATTATTACTTCAATCCCAGTTCCTTCATGGAGGAAGGCAGTTTCAGTTTAAGAGCTCTGTTTGTCTGTTCTGTTTGGTTTGAGAGCTCTCTGAGAGCTCTCATCTGTCTGAAATGAAACTTTGGTTACTGTTCTTTGTTTGCTTTCTTATCTTTTGGGAGCTTTTCTCTTTGCTGTTTTGGGCACATAGTGAATCCTGTCTCTGCCATTTAGGCTTTGTGCCCCTTAGACCATGTGAAGATCATTTGCTATACCAGATACTGCTTATGTGTTCATATAGGATGCTGTTTATGTGTTTATATAGGATGCTGTTTATGTGTGAAATAAAATCCTAAGGCTAGTGCCCCTGTCCCTCCTTTTAGAGAATTTAGTATGAGAGTACTCGTTTGTTTGCTTTAGATGCTGTTTTTGTTTGCTTTGAAGTGGGGTAAGATCTCTTATATGCAAGGTTTCATGTTGTTAACTTGTAGGCATTCTATTCAGAAAGGTTCAAAATTGAAGGTTCAGTGAGGGGAAAAGAACTCACTTCCTTCCCAGACAGTGAAACTCAGGAGGAAGAAGAAAAATGAAGAGACATGTCTTTTAAACACTCCAAATATTCCTCCTGGAGGTCCAGGAGCTGCTGCACTCCTGGAAACAGTGGGTAATTAATTCCACCCTCAAACTCTGTGCAGGCTGTGGGAGCAGGGGCAACTGACTCATCTCAATGTGAAAGGAAAAAATGTCACTTTAAAAAAACTCAAGCAGCTAAAACAGCCCAAGCCTGATGTCTTCCCCCTCTCTTCTACAGCTTCCTTAGGAGTCGTCAAGGAAAAATTTTAAAAAAAATCTTGTCTTCTCTATAATTATTAATAACTAGAGGTCCAATGCATGAAATTTGTGCAAGGGGCTCGGCCCTTGTAGTCCCAGCTGCCTCGGCCGGCCCTCACAGCCCCGGCTTCATCTGGAAAGTCATCTGGATGGTTGTTCTGCTGTTCGGCCCTTGCCCTACTAGTTGGGTTCTTTGAACCCTCTGAGATTCTGTTGGAATTCGTAGGCAGTGCATGGGGGTAGGCACTGCTCAGTGACTAAGAGAAATCCCAGTTCCCAGGTGTGGGATTTGGTTGGAGCGCTCTTTTGATTTAGCCACTGGGACTCGGCAACAGGTCATCTGTGGGACTGTTCTACCAGGGTATAGAATAGATTATTACTTCAATCCCAGTTCCTTCACGGAGGAAGGCAGTTTCAGTTTAAGAGCTCTGTTTGTCTGTTCTGTTTGGTTTGAGAGCTCTCTGAGAGCTCTCATCTGTCTGAAATGAAACTTTGGTTACTGTTCTTTGTTTGCTTTCTTATCTTTTGGGAGCTTTTCTCTTTGCTGTTTTGGGCACATAGTGAATCCTGTCTCTGCCATTTAGGCTTTGTGCCCCTTAGACCATGTGAAGATCATTTGCTATACCAGATACTGCTTATGTGTTCATATAGGATGCTGTTTATGTGTGAAATAAAATCCTAAGGCTAGTGCCCCTGTCCCTCCTTTTAGAGAATTTAGTATGAGAGTACTCATTTGTTTGCTTTAGATGCTGTTTTTGTTTGCTTTGAAGTGGGGTAAGATCTCTTATATGCAAGGTTTCATGTTGTTAACTTGTAGGCATTCTATTCAGAAAGGTTCAAAATTGAAGGTTCAGTGAGGGGAAAAGAACTCACTTCCTTCCCAGACAGTGAAACTCAGGAGGAAGAAGAAAAATGAAGAGACATGTCTTTTAAACACTCCAAATATTCCTCCTGGAGGTCCAGGAGCTGCTGCACTCCTGGAAACAGTGGGTAATTAATTCCACCCTCAGACTCTGTGCAGGCTGTGGGAGCAGGGGCAACTGACTCACCTCAATGTGAAAGGAAAAAATGTCACTTTAAAAAAACTCAAGCAGCTAAAACAGCCCAAACCTGATGTCTTCCCCCTCTCTTCTCCAGCTTCCTTAAGAGTCGTCAAGGAAAAATTAAAAAAAAAAAAAAAAACTTGTCTTCTCTACAATGATTAATAACTAGAGGTCCAATGCATGAAATTTGTGCAAGGGGCTCAGCCCTTGTAGCCCCAGATGCCTCAGCCGGCCCTCACAGCCCCGGCTTCATCCACAAAGTCATCTGGATGGTTGTTCTGTTCGGTCTAATTAGCATATTAGTTCTTTATTATATAGGATATTGTTTATGTGTATAGTAAAAAATTAAAAAAAAATCTCAAATGTTCTTTGCAGAATCATGTAGTCTGTGGAGACATTTGACATTAAATTCAATAGGAATCTGATGTCTTTGTAATAGGACACATAAAGCCAATTTCTAAATGTGGTTTTGTTAACCAAGCCTTTGACTGGAGTGGCATGTCTGAGAAAGACATGCCTGGGCTCTGGATGTCACCAGAAAGCTTTAAGAAATAAAAATTGACTTTGAAGCCTCCCAGAGAAAAGGACTGGTACCTTCCTTATTCATAAAGTTCATGACAGTCTTCCTATGTAAGGAGCGAAGGTTGCTTTCCTAGGAGGTAGCAAGAAAGAATCTCAAGACATTTTGGGGACCTGGAGAACTTGAGGCACTCACCCAAATCTGTAGGTATTGCAGGCAAAGCCAGATGGCAACTCTGTGGCGTGGCTGCTTTTCCCAGAGAAGCTAATTAAGGTTCAATCTGAAAATTCCTTATGAGATCCCATCGAAGCAGCTTTAAAAGAATCTATGTGATCATTGTTATTCTTGTGTTTATGCAAATATTCAGGCCCCATTGAAACTAGACAATACAGTAAATAGATTGGTCTTTATTTGACTCTGATAAAAATGAGGGTGCTTTTAGGAAGAGAAATTGCATTTCAATATACTCTATACTACACAGTTATGGACATTAGACTCTAGTTCAGTGTATTGTCTTCATAGTTTTATTTTTCACTTATGAACTGAACTGGATCCTGAATTTTCCAGTTTTTGCCCCAGTAATACTGAGATTTGTAACATGGTTTGTCTCCAGTTACAAGTCCTACTTGTACTCAGGGAATAGCACCTCTAAACACCATCACTGTCTCCTTCCATGCTCAGGGCTTATAGCCCCTCTGACAGAGAGCAAAGATCTCTTGGCTCTGAAGGAATATGACCCCCCTCTTCAGCATAAAGCAGCGACAGAAAAAACCCTCTGCCCTCTTTCCCTGAAAGAATTCTGAGCCAAGATGTGGTGGGCAGTTTGACAGACAAGATTGCAGCAAGGACAATAGTCCAGGTACAGAAGGTCACCAAAGTGGAAAGCTTCAAGCGCTTAGCAACAGACATGGAAAAAAAGATATGAGTAAAAAAAGAGCATACAGACCGATAGTGAAGTGAAGTGGTGACTCAGATGATGAATGAGAAGCTCCAAAGGATCCTCTGGAAACATCCTGATCCATTGTTTCCCCACAGGAGCCCTGGGTACATTTGACAGTGGGGAACAAATTGATTGATTTTTTTGGTTGACACAGGAGCCACAGTTTTAAATATAAGAATGACTAAAAGAAGTCAGGAAACCATCAAGATACCAGGAGTTACTGGACAGATGCAACAAAAGCCCTTTCTCTAACCCCTAGAGTGTCAATTAGGAGATTTTAAATGGTCACCATTTCCTCTATATGCCAAAACGCCCAATACCCTGGCTAGGATGAGATTTGTTATGCAAGCTGAATGCTCAGGTAACTCCCTCAACAGAAAAACAACAGGTTCCACCAGAGCATGCATTACAGTTCCAGATGCTCCTAGCCTGTCTGCAATGTATAGAAGGAGAATTATTCCCACCAGAGATCTATTAAACAGTCCAATTATCCATCTGAGGAACCTCTCCACCCATTCCAACCTGGGGTCAAAGTACTTTTGAAGACCAGGAAAAATCACAGACCTGAACACCTGCTGGCTGAAAAGTGGACAGGTCCGTATGCTGTACTGCTGATAACTCACACCTTTATAAAACTTGCAGAGGAAAAGCTGTGGACCCACCACACTCAAATGAAAAGGGCCCCATCAGAAGGGAAAAGTCCTCCAACAACACACTGCCTCTGGCTACTGAACCTTGGCTAAAGACTGCCATGGCCGTCACAAACACTAACCATGTTATGCAGCACGCCCCGGAAGGTTACATGTTCATATGTGGTTCACAGGGCTTTCCCTGGGCCTATAACTGTTTGTGAAACAGGATTGATACTGGACAACGCTTTCTAGGATCATTAGTTGTTCCTTTATCAGTCCACCCAGTAAATCAAACCTGAAACACTAGACTAGCTTGCTCAAGCTATTCACTTGAGTAGCTTGAAATCTTCCAGGATACATTCCAGATGAGGACAAGTACTTCTTTGATTATACCCTCCTGCCATGGCGGGGAGTGATGGCTCACCAGCATGTTTTATATAACCTATCTAAAATATTAATAATTATAATCAATGTAACTGCTACTTCGCTTGCCAATCTGAAAAAATCTTTAGATGGACTAGTTAAAGTTGTCTTAGAAAATCAAATTGCCTTAGACTAAATGTTAGCAGAACAAGGAGATATGACATCATGCCTCGGCTCAGGTAGAGACAAGAATCACTAAGTTCAGACAATAAGCTATCTGGCTTCAGCAAACATCACCATTCTTCAAAGGCACCAGAGATTATTAGTTTTCAAGTCTGTTCTCATAGATATTCCAGGACTGAGGTCCATATTAGGAGAAATTTTAATTTAGATTTAACCATTCTTTTTTATAATACTTGTCTTTATTGTTTTAAACCTCTTTAGGATTTGTTTTTCCCACACCAGAAAAATTGTATCTGCCTGACTGGCGCCCCTAAGAAATATTTCTGCTTTTAAATCATGAGATTTTGCTTTGCAACAAGCTCACATTTTCATTCCCCCAGAAGGTTCAGAAGACATCAGTAGCTCCATAGATATGAAGAAAGAATTGACAGTGAGGAATTGTAACAGGGAATAAAAACTTTATACTACTTTAACCATGAAAAGGAATTAGAATAAAATGTACTAACAAACTGATAAAAGGAACTCACATACTGATAGTTTCCTTATAAGCATATTGCAGGCACCAGCAGTTCCAGTTCCTGCTTGTACAATAAGCAGCCTTGACCATGACTGGTTGACACAGATCACCCAACTGCAGGAAGTGGGCTAGCACTGACCAGTGCCAGTATGCTGACATTACAGATCCATATCGGGACCAGCAAAGACACTGCCTGCATATCCACAGCCCCTCCCCTGATCTCTTTGTTCTGCTTCCCCTTTTCCTCCCTATAAAAGCCCCTGCCTGCACTGAGATGTTTTTGAGGACATGAGCCTGCCATCTTCTCAGGTTGTCCACACCTGAATAAACCTCTTTCCTTCTCAACAAGAACCTGTCTCATGAGTTTGGCTTTAATGATGGCAGGCAGCCAGACTTATGGGTCACTTTCCCACTTTCACTCAGGCAAATGAGAACTTCAGATCCTTACAGTGTGATTAGTCTAAAGTCACTATCCTAATAGGTCAGAATGGAGCCACTCTGATTAGTTGGTGAAGAAGCTGATTGGGATATAGCTGTACAGCTCTGATTAAATGGAGAAAGCCTCAGTTCTATTGGTTGAAATAGGACCAGGAACTCCTTTATAAGGGCTGGCTAGATGGCAGAAATACAGTGCAGGCAGGCAGTTCAGTGCAGAGTGAGATAGTTCAGTTCAAGCTTCTCCTTGAAGTGCAGTTTGCATGAGAAGCACCAGTGTCAAAATGGCTGCTAGGCTATGTTTTTTATTTTATTTATTTATTTGAGACCAGCAGGCCACTGGAGCTTTATTTAGTAGGTATCTTCTTTCTCAGGGTTCACAAATATAATAGAGTTATTGCAAATGTAATGGTCAGTCAATTACAAGTGGCCAGTAATTTTTTTCCCTTTTTTTTTCTTTTGGCCTCACATATATAGTCATCTGGCATTAAATATTTGTTATTTAGGCCAGTCACCTTTTTCAATCTCTCAGGACCTTTTTAAATTAAACTATATCTTTGTCCCATGTCTTTACTTCCCTCACTGACATTTTATATACAAGACATCTTGCTGAAAAAGGTCAAGCAGTACAGTTATAAATGAAAAAGAGATTAAAAGAATTATCAAGCCATGGTGTGACCTAAGAGTGAGTTAAATATGGAGCAGCACGTAATAGACATGCTCAGTAGACAAGGAAGAATCCTCCGGGTAGATTTTAATGATTTGGGGCAGCAAAACAAATAAAATTATTTTTATGGCAAAAATAAAAAAGTATACATTATTTTTCATAGGACACAGTAATTATTGTGAAAGACCACCACGAAGCTTTATTATTCATAAAACGCTCAAGAAAGCAATTGTGAAATACAGTCATGCTGTTTGTATAATTCTTGCCTATAATGACACTATTGTTGCTCTGTAAACCTTGCAACCTAGAATGTCAGTCTAGTGTTAAGGCTAATTAACTCTAGAAGTAAAAGAAACGTCGAAACTTACATGCATCAATGAAGAATAAGAAAGAAATGCAAAAACTAAGTAAGGAAGAGGGAATGAGCTAATGCCACATTACTAAGACTTCAATTTTAGTACCTATATATTTAAAAGCAGCTTGTTTAGAAGGTAAATACATTAACAGAAGAAATGACTTATATTATTTGTAGCAGAACATTAAGCAGAAATTGAAAACATATCCCCCCCCCTTAAATATTCTCCAGCTGGCATGCTATGACTAAAACTTGCTGAATCCATGCCACACTGTGATGCATTTAATGGTTATACGTAAGTACAACTAAACAACTTTAATGTCTGATATAACCTAGCAAAGCATGATACTCAAGTGCTGAAATACCACTACCTGTTTCTCAGAGGTTGCTTAGTTATACCCAAGAGACCAACTTTCTCTAAAAAGCCTTTGCTGCTAATTTCTTTCTGTCACTATTATATAGTCCAGTGATAAATGACGACCCTTTCTTCCCTGTGTCATCAGAATGGTGTTGTTTAGATGTTAATACTGGAGGCAAGGCAGTTGACACAGGAGCTTTAATTATAGGGACTTTTAGGGTTTGTAATGTTTGTGTTAGTAAATGGACAATTGGTTGCAAACATCCCCTTATGTTTTTTAAAAAGAAAAAAGACCAAAAAACAAGAAGTAAAACTAGAACTTTAACTTTGACATGAGCTAAATCACTTTCGGTGTCTCCCAGGTTTGGGGTTTCTGGGCAGAATCATTTGTTGGCGCCAAATGAAAAGGTTACTGTTTGCAGTTTCCTTCAGCTATTATAAGACTGCTGGCAGCGAATGAACCGTCGGGTTCCAGCAGGCCGGTCCCTGTCCAAAGTAACCAGATGCTATGTTTGAGAAATGTGATCACTGAAAGGCTAACATTATGATGCTTGTGACCCCGCCTGTGCTCCAAGCTTCAAATCAGCTATCAACCCACACAATAAGAACAGTTGTATCTATACATGAAAACCTGTGGGTAGTTTTGTCTGTACATTTGCTGAGTGGGAAAATATTTTAACTTAGTGAAGCTGGATATGTTTCTAAAATTTGAGCAACTCAATTAAGTTCATTGAGTTCTCCTGGTAATTTTAAACATTTTCTGTTGTAATGCAAGTTTTTTTCTTTTCTTTCCAAATTAATTGTTCCTCAAGGCCAAATTTTAGACTTCAATCAGTTGAAAAATTTTTTGAAAAATTAGATAAATAGTTGCTTTTTCTAAATCAAAACTTTAATTTTCTGAACTGACAGCCATGACTAATTGTTTTGCCATTGGTGATATTGGGCTATTGGCATATAAAATGCCAGTAACACCAACAGAACTTTTGTCTGAGATCAGGCAAAATAGGTAAAGGCATCCAAGACAAATTGGATATTTGATGTTATATTATTCAGCTTACTTTCTTAACACATTAACCCGTCAAACAGTCAAAACAAACTTACTGGAGGATAAACTATGAAAAATAATCTATTGAATTTACTCTATGCAAAGCACTTCTCAATAATTTTATTATTGTCAGTTATTGTTGGCATGTTAAAGTTCAACCTTCCTAGGGTTGTAGAAATAGTAAGTTGGTTTATCTCTAACCACATGTTTTCCCACTTGTAATACTCTCTTCCATATACTAATCTAACTGCACTATCATCAGGAATAGAAATTTTTAAAAATTATTTATGGATTTTCCCATTTTTATCATATTGCTTATATATTAGACAAAGCTTTAATTTTATTTTGTCTATAGAGTAATAAAATAAATAATTGAGAATATAACATCGTGGCATATCTTAAAATTATATTCAAAGAGTTTTATTTAAATAAAAGCATATTAATTTATTCTAATGCACAGGCATATATATAATAAACAGAACCTTAAAAAGTATAAATATGGAGTATATTTTTAATGAGTTAGCTTTGAGATTTCTTCTTTATCCCTGCTTCATAAAATCTGCAATTTTCCATGACTCAGTAGATACTCAGAAAAATATGTTGACTACTAAAAAAAAAAAAAAGAATAAAATATTTGTGATGTGGTAAATACACTAGGAGTTTGCTAGATGGTGCTGCAACATGTATTTGCAATACTACATTATAAGTGTCTGTTTGAATGGGAAATTTTCTTTCAGTTAGAAATAATCAGACCTAGAACCAAAACCAAGATGGTGTCTTAGGTAAATGCCTGTACTTGCCACCTCCCACAACCACATCAAAATTATCACTAAAATACAGAACAACCAACATTCAGAACTGCCTGAAAGCTGGCTGAATGGAAGTCCAAGAAAATACATGGAGACTGGTAGGAGACTGGCTGAGGTGTCGAACAAGCTGGTCCAACACTTACCTGTGTCAATTTTTTAATTGGGAGGGCCACCTGTGAGGGGCAAGGGGTCCCAGCCCCGCACCAGACGCCCCAGCCCAGGGTTTCAGATCTGGGAAGAGAAGCCCCCATAACTACAGGCTGTGCAAACTAGCAGGGATTGTGACTAAATGACATGGAGACTGCTGGAGATACAGGTATTCCTTTTAAAGGATTAGCACACCAACTTACTCGGACTCCCAGCACTAGGGTGCTTGAAGGGTTCATTGTTCCTGTGCTGGGACCTCCCCTGTTGCAGCACTGACTGGCAGCCATTTCTGAGTCTCCATCAGCCTGGAGCACACTGTTTGCTCCACCCTGGGGATTCCCTGAGACCCCACCCCATCCAATTTGCAGCCCTACCCAAGCTATTAGCAGCAGCTTTTCCATACGAATGGCCTATTCTGGCTCAGGCTTCAGACTTTCCTAAACCCTCTCAAACAAGCTGCATGCCACAAACCTATCAGTAACGGCCCAAGACCTAGCACTAGCACCAGCTTGCCTTGCTTCACAGCTGGGCCTCACCTGGGCACCTCCAAGCCCAATACAAATAGCAAATAGCAGCCTTTTGCAGATCCCTATGTAGCTCCTACTGGGTGGCCCCAGGCAGTGGCTAACTTTGCACCTCCCTGGAGACCCTAGAGCCAGTGCATCCAGTGGACAGCTTCAGACCAAAGCAGATTACAACTCTACCCATCCACAAGTGACACACTCAAGGGGCAGACTCAGTGAGCACCAAAGCCCAGCTGAAGCAAGTCCTGCTCCATAGGTATGTTTCCTGCACAGTAGCTCTCCCACAGTTGCAGCTGGTCCTCACAGCTAATTGGGCTCGAGGTCAACTCCATCCAGTAACACCAACAGTAATTAAGACTCAACTACAAGACTGTGCACACAGCACACACAGGGGCCCAGCTAGAGGCCCAGCTCAGGTGGCTGGGGAGGCTGAGCCACTGGGCCCTAGAGGACATCTACTACACAAGGCCACTCTACCAATTTCAAGAGACATAGCAGCTCTACCTAATACATAGAAACAAACACAGGGAAGCAGTCAAAATGTGGAGACAAAGAAACATGTCACAAATGAAAGAAATAGAAGCAAACAAACTACTGGATACAGGGTTCTAAACCATGGTTATAAGGTTACTCAAGGATCTTCATGAGACTTTGAAGGATCTTAGTGAGAATGTCAAAGACA
The DNA here is from genome assembly GCF_000412655.1 of Myotis brandtii. NCBI lineage: Eukaryota > Metazoa > Chordata > Mammalia > Chiroptera > Vespertilionidae > Myotis > Myotis brandtii. Next base: position 1,110,907 of record NW_005355923.1, on the reverse strand, counting down.
CAAATAAGGGCCAGTCAGAAATTAAGCATACACTAAGTGAAATAAAGAATAATTTATAAGGATTCAACAGGAGAGTTTAGTTTTCTGAGAATCAAATCAATGATTTGGAATATTAGGAAGCAAAAAACACCAAATCAGAAGAGCAAAAAGAAAAAAGAATCCAAAAATATGCAGATAGTGTAAGGAGCCTCTGGGACAACTTCAAGTGTACCAACATTCATATTATGAGGGGGCCAGAAGGAGAAGAGAGAGAGCAAGAAATTGAAAACCTATTTGAACTAATAATGACAGAAAACTTCCCCTACCTGGTGAAAGAAATAAACTTAAGAAGTCCCAGAAGCACAGAGAGCCCCAAACAAGAGGAACCGAAAGAGGCCCATACCAAGACACATCAAAATTAAAATGCCAGGACTAAAGACAAAGAGAGAATCTTAAAAGCAGCAAGAGAAAAGCAGTTAGTTACTTACAAGGTAATGTCCATATGACTGTGAGCTGATTTCTCAACAGAAATTTTTCAGGCCAGAAGGGAATGGCAAGAAATATTCAAAGTGATGAATAGTAAGGACCTACAACAAAGATTACTCTACCCAGCAAAGTTCTCATTTAGAATTGAGGGTCAGATAAAGAGCTTCTCAAACAAGAAAAAGCTAAAGGAGTTCATCATCACCAAACCAGTATTACATGAAATGTCAAAATGAAGAAGAAAAAGAAGGAGAAGGAGGAGAAGGAGGAGAAGGAGGAGGAGAAATAAAATATATGAACAATAAAATGACAACAAATACATATCTATCAACAATTGAATCTAAAGATCAAAATAAATGAACAATAAATATAATGAACAAAATAAACTGATTAATAAAATAGAATCAGAGACATGGAAGCATGAAACAGACTGACGAATTTCAGAGGGAAGCAGAGTGGGGGTGGGGCATAAAGAGATTAACCAAAGATCTTACCTATGGACACAGAAAGTAGGGTGATGAAGGCCTGGGTTGGAGTAGGAACCTGTGGAGGGTGGAAATGGGGGTAAAAGGGGACCACCTGTAATACTCTCAATAATAAAGATTAAAAAAAGAGAAATAATGAGACCTATATTAATATTTGGAGTCTTCTTATTATAAATGCATTATTTTTTAGAAATAAAATTACACTACCTCCTCAGCACCTTAGTAGATTTCAACTTTCATTTTTATTTAATTTGGGCTATATTTAACAAATTGGATTTTTATATTTATAAAATATTTTAATATACAGGTGGGACAAAAGTAGGTTTACAGTTGTTCATATGAAAAATAATATAAGAAGAAACTGTTTCACATACTCACAACTGTGAACTTTTGCCTCACTCTCTATAGATCAAGTTCAGGGGCCACAATAATAAAGTTAATCTCCAATGCTGTGTTTCTTGGAATGCAGATAATTTTTCAATAATCCTAGTAGTAGCTGAAATTATTTAATTTTAAGTTTGCAAATTCAGAAGGAGTCAAAAATAGTTTCAAGTGCTCACTATTCTGAAATATAACTGTCCATTGTATGTAACTATTTTTGCTTAAAATATAAATATAACTTAAATAAATTAAAAACAACAGTAAAAGAAGTGTTTAACTTTTTAAATCAAAATACCTTTTTTATTAAAGTGGTATTATCTGTACTATGGCCATTAACCCTAATTGTGTATTTGTGCTGTACAGCTTATGTTCTAGGTAATGCCATGCAAAATTAAGTTACAATTACAGAGAAATAGTTGCCACATATAAAGAGGGAAATGGGCGACAATACAATTTAGCATTAGTTAACCTAAATTCACTGCAGGTATCATCATTAGGACTCAAAAGCACTTGGGATCTCTATGACCTTAAGAACAAAGAGAAAAACCCCCAATAAATTTTCCTTTCCCAAGACTGAGGCTCTCGGGCTCAAGCCTTAGAGAAGATTCTCAAACTAGGTATAATAAAAAATGACCAGCTATACCGGGAGACTAAACAGAACATTAACTAAATTTTGATAAATATTTTCTTTGGAAAAAAATATAGTGTCCAGTCTACCATACCTCATCTCATAAAAATATATTTATCCTGCAAAATTATTAAATAATATCTTGAATTAATAAGCAAGGCAACATGTCATAGTTGAACTAAGTGGGAACAATATCAAACAGGTAAAAACCAAGATTACAATATAGAATTCCAAAAAACTTCAACCTTGCAGAATATGAGACAAATTATCACAGGTGAGGAAATTTAAATTTCTATTACAGAATTTTTGTATGGCAGACTAGTTAAAATTAACCATCTTATTTAGGATAATTAGGTAATTGAAAATTTTTTTTACTATTATTATCTTTGTTGTTGAAAGTACTACAGATGTCCTCCTTTTCCCCCCACTGACACCCTTCTCCCCACTTCTACCCCAGCCCTGGCCTTCACCCCACTATTGTCTGTGCCCATGGTTATGCTCCTGCCCTCTTCCCTCTGAATTTCGTCAGTCTGTTGCATGCTTCCATGTCTCTCGATATATTCTGTTTTCCAGTTTATTTTGTTCATTAGATTCCACATATAAGTGAGATCATGTGATATGTGTCTTTCTCTGATTGGCTTCTTTCATTTAGCATAATAATCTCCAGGTCCCTCCATGTTGTCTTAAAGTAGCGGCTCTCAACCTGTGAGTCGCGACCCCTTTGGCGGTCGAACGACCCTTACAATTGTAAGATCATCCTGCATATCAGATATTTACATTACGATTCATGACAGTAGTAACATTACAGTTATGAAGTAGCAACGAAAATAATTTTATGGTTGGGTCACAACATGAAGAACTGTATTTAAAGGGCCAGAAGGTTGAGAACCACTGTAAAAGGATAATAAATCCTTCTTTTTTACAGCTGCATAGGATTCCCTTGTGTAATTGTACCACAGCTTTTTTATCCATTTATCTACTGATAGGTACTTGGGCTGTTTCCAGATCTTAGCTATTGTAAATAATGCTGCTATGAACATAGGGGTGCATATATTCTTCCTGATTGGTGTTCTAGGCTTCTTAGGATTACTAGACATGGGATCACTGGATCAAATGGCAGTTCCATTTTTAATTTTTTGAGAAAATTCCATACTGTTTTCCATAATGGTTGTACCAGTCTGCATTCCACTAACAGAGTACTAGTTTCCCTTTTCTCCACATCCTCACCAGCACTTGTTGTTTGTTGATTTATTGATGGTAGTCATTCTGGCAGGTGTGACATGGTACCTCATTGTCATTTTAATTTGCATCTCTCTGAAGATTAATGATGTTGAGCATTTTTCCCTATGTCTCTTGGCCATGTGTATGTCCTCTTTGGAGAAGTGCCTTTTCAGGTCCTCTGCCCATTTTTAAATTGGATTGTTTGTCTTTCTTTTGTTGAGTTGTATGAGTACTTTATATATTTTGGAAATCAACCCCTTATCAAATGTATTATTGGCAATTATGTTCTTCCATACTGTGGATGCCCTTTTTATTTTGATGCTGGTTTCTTATGCTGCACTAAAGATTTTTATTTTGATGTAGTTCCATTTGTTTACTTTTCCCTTAGTTTCCTTTGCCCTAGGACCGTGGTCGGCAAACTGGAGCTCTTGAGCCACATGCGGCTCTTTGGCCCCTTGAGTGTGGCTCTTCCACAAAATACCACGTGAGGGAGCGCATGTACAGTGTGATTGAAACTTCGTGGCCCATGCGCAGAAGTCAGTATTTTGTGGAAGAGCCGGTATTTTGTGGAAGAGTCACACTCAAGGGGCCAAAGAGTCGCATGTGGCTCGCAAGCCACAGTTTGCCGACCACTGCCCTAGGAGATGTATCCACAATTGTATATTTATATTTATGCTTATGTTTATATACACATACACACATACATACATATACACATATCTACAGTTGCATATATATAATCATATCAACAATTGCAGAAAAGACATTTGATAATGTTTAACATTCATTCATAATAAAATTCTAAGTAAAGTAAGAAAGAGAACTTTCCCAATTTGATAAAGGGATGTATAATAAATCCTACAGCAAACATCATACTTACCATAAAATATCAAAAATTTTCCCTGTATTTAACATTGTCCCAGAGTTCCTATCTAGTAGAGTAAGGCAAGATAAAGAAATAAAATATAAAGACTAGAAAGGCCTCCCAAAAATCATCATTCACAATTGTATTCACTATTGTATATTCAAAAATTTGTAAAATACTATTAGAATTCAAAGAATAGGATAAATTCATTGCCCTTTATATTTATTATCTTTGAATTCTTTTACTTGTTAATATTTATTTGTGATACCAACATCAACACTCATAGCACCTCTATGGTCATTTGTAAACATGCACAAAGGGGTGAAATAGTTGAGTTGCCCAACATGCGTTCCCAGTGAAGGTCAATCAAGGCGATATTCTGCCTTTTGTTTCAGCTCTCATATTATAATTGAGTGTCCTTATCATGGCCACATTTTGTGCTTTTCAGTGCTGATTTATCCACTTAAAATGGCTCCCCAGACTTGAGCTAAGGTGTTGTTTTGTGCTCCTATATTCAAGAAGGCTCTGATGTGCCTTACAGAGAAAATACATAAAGAGATAAGCTTCATTCAGGCATGAATTATAATGCTGTTGGCTATGAATTCAATGTTAATTCATCAACAGTATATACTAAATTAGATGTCTCTAAGCAGAAAGAAACAAAAAACAAGGCTATGTATTGATCTCTTGACAAAAAAGTGATGAGAGGTTCACAGGAATACCTATAACAGTATTCACAAATTCAGTGTCACAGTGACTTATGAGAATTAATTTTATATATAAGATCTATATATAAATCTTTATTGTTTACATTTACTAGTTATAAGCAATTAGAAAATAAAATTGTTTAGATATCATAATATACTTTAAAAAATAAGGAAACCTGGGAATAATTCTAACAAGAAATAAACAAGACTCTACAGAAGTACAAGATATTTTTTGGAGAAATTAAGAGTTACATCTTTCCTGTGTTCAGCCTTATGCAGACACACATCCAAAATATGCATAGAAATAAAATCCCATAACTTCTCTGTATCTTCCTTATTACCCATAATCCTCCAAGTCAGACTTATCTTAAATATCTAAAGTCAGATAAGGTGACAATCTTTCTGATTCAAATTAAAGAATTTCCTTGGACAAATATAATAACTTACTTTTTTCCCCCAATCATTCTGCCCAAATATTTATTTGCCTCCTGAGATATTTTTATTTATTTATTTTTAAAAATATATTTTATTGATTTTTTACAAGGAAGGGAGTAGAAACATAGATCAGCTGCCTCCTGCACACCCCCTACTGGTGATGTGCCCACAACCAAGGTACATGCCCTTGACCAGAATCAAACCTGGGACTCTTCAGTCCACAGGCTGACGCTTTATCCATTGAGCCAAACCAGTTAGGGTGATATTTTTATTTTTTAAGATTTCCCTATTAAATGCAAAGTCTCACATATTATGGTCAAAACCTCTTTTTCCTGAACCCCCAGAAAAAAAAATGGAGAAGGGTGGTGCTTATTCATTAAGGTAAGTTTCTTAGGGGAAGTCTACTATAAAGATCTTGCTTTCTATTACATGATCTAAATCTGTCTCTGTTTTCCTCTGTGGCCTCATTTTTGACTCATTAATCAGCTTCATTGTTTAATGAGTCTCATTACTCACTGTTCTTCTGAATTATTACAGGTATTGTCAATATAAATAAAGCTGTTGGTTAGTCATTTGGGGTTTCTGCATCCCTTCTAAATTTCACTATTTGAGACACACTTAGGCTATAGATACTACAGTCCCAAAGTAGGAAATAACATTTAAAAAAATCCTCGCCCAGGGATATGTTTCTATTGATTTTTAGAGAGAGGAAGGAAGAAACATCAATATGAGAGAGAAACATCGATTGTTTGCCTCCTGTACACACCCTCATAGGGAATCAAACCCACAACCTTTTTGGTGTATGGAACGATGCCCCAAACAATTGAACCACCCATCCAGGGCAGGAAATAACATTTTTAATGCCATCCCTAGAGGCATATGATTGTTATAATGTGATAATGTTAAGTTCAATATACCATAAAAATCCTCACATGCCTTCTGGTCATATTTTTGAAACTTCAGAGATTTTAATGTGAGAATGTTAGAGGAGAATTGGAGTTCATAGCAATTCTAACCTTAGGATAGGCCAGATGAGGACACTGGGGTTCCTTTCCTAAAAGTACAAAATTATAAATGAAGAGCCTAGAATCTTGCCTTGCTGACACAATTATTTAAGCATTATTTTGTGATAAATAATAGCTTACTAATTTCCCCCTCATCTTTGCCAAATGAATGTTTCATTGTTCATCTGAGCTGACCGAACAGGTGAAGGTGAAAGAGGCAATACTCCGGAACACATTGCTGGTAAATAATTACAACAAGGACGTTACAATGATTTAATTAAAATCTGCACACTGAGAGAGATTATGAGTGTTTTAGCCTGCGACCCAATTTAAATGATACTAGTCATTAACCAATTTAGCTGGAGTCAATGCCTAAATGTCCACATGTCCCACTTAATTTTGAAACCTGTCAAGTCAGCAGCAATGGCTGCATGCTCTGTGTCCCACTGCTGGGGAGGGAGCACAGGCACACTCCCTGACAGCTTCAGGACACACTTGCATGTCCGAACTATTCGTAACCATCTCTTAAACCTTCTCTGGGATTCTGAAGCCTTTCCTTTGAAACACAGTGCTCAGAAGTTTTGGTGACATTTACTCGTATTAAGAACACAGGGAAACCCCTGTCAAAGAATAGAAATCTATAGAACACAGGTCTGTCTAAGTCTCTCTCAAAGGTTTCTTTTCTGATGTATTGAAAAGATCTGGTTTTAAGGGGATGGGTTCATATGGTGGTCTACACCACCAACCGCAAAGACAAGTCTGTAGTAAAACACCAGGGTACCAATTTTTCAATCTCCATGTAGAAATTAAAGTCCCTGTTCTTACTGCAGAAAAGATTGTTGGGACGGAGGGAATGACGTGGAGAAACACTGATCTAAATTGGTTAATGGGGCCTCCTCTTTTACCTTCTCTCTCTATCTCTCATTTTATTTTTGTTTTTGATAATTCGCTTATTTTGCTCTGTTGTGGCCCAGTTCTGCAGATTCATCTGTTTCCTAAGAATGTCACAGATTTCTATGCTTTTGAAATCAGCTTGAAGTAGGACATCCTGGCAATCAATAAAGTCTCACAGGTATAGTATCTAAGAAAAATAAGACAACTTTAAGTATAGCCAAGTAGAAATTTCAATAAAAATTAAAAATATGATCCCTGGACCCTGAGCTACTTCTTTGAATGTGTAATATGATTCAGCCACCCAAATGATGAGTCATCTCTGCAAACTTGAGAACAAATAACAATTTTGAAAATGTATGCAATCTAAAGAAGCTATGTAAAATAGCCTCTGGTCTTTCAGTGTCTTCCTCAAAATATAAATTTCAGAAATGCTCGATATGGTGGAACACACAGAAAACTGAATACACATATACCTTCCTGAGAGAATTCCTTTGTCTTACCCCTTGCTTGACATAGTAGGAAATGGTTCTTCTATCTATAAAGGAGAAATTAGATCTGAATTAAGTAGGAAGGAGCAAGATTAGGCAACTTTTAGGGTTTGTTTTATCTATATTAATATTTACTTGTCAATATATAGTTTCCTATGTCTTTCCCTGTAAATTACTTTTTACATAAAAATCTGCTTTCCCTTTTCCTCTGCTTAAATACATACTCTGCTACAGCAACCGTTTTTACTTCTGGGGACCAATCTAGTTTCTGTCACAGGGCCTTATCCATGTTCTTTTCTCTACCTGGAGTGCTCCCTTTTTGAATTTCTGACTCCTTTTTTTTGGTCATTCAGATATTAGTTTAAATATCATTTCCTCAGAAAGGTCTTTTCTTATCACCCTATTTGTTTAAAGTAAGCTTCTATTCTCCATCCTAACACCTTGTGTTATTACCTTCCTAGCAATCCTAAGTATTCATTTGATTACTTATATAGTGACTCTTTCTCTCTATAGACTATAAGCTCCAGGAATAGAGGTGCCCCGCGGTCTTGCCTACTGTATTAATCCCATTGTTTGGTACAGTGCATAAATGAATGAACCCCCAGTCAACTTGGAAGTAATAAAATTTCATTTAATAACTCTGCTCCTTCTTTTATTTTCCCTTTTCATCTGAGCTGGTTCAATTATTGACTAGAGGCTGAATACAATTGACAAGTGTCATCTAGACCTTTGTGTATTGCCATGTAATTTTTATCTTTTCTTTTACAACATGTTCTGTTTGTTTTCTTTTGATTTTTTTGGTATTTTTCTCTATTGAATATTATTCTTTTTATTTTGACCACATTTCTAATAGAATAGAACATTTAGAATCTACCTTACAAAAATATTAAAATATGTCATTTTAGTTACCCTTCATTTTTCTTATTTCTTTATTTTCTTGAGAACTTGTGGATCTTTATTTTACTGGGATTTCTATCACCTGTGGATACCTCCCTCAATGAAATCCTCAATTCGTCTTCCAGTTCAAAATTATTAAGTCAATCGTTACAGAATGCATTCATACTTATGAGACTACTTAAGCAATAAATAAAACCTAAAATAATTTTTTAGTAGTTAGCTTGTTATTATTTGGGGTTCTTTCATTACTATTATTTTTCTTTGTTAAGTAAGTATGTGTCACTTTGTCTAATAATAAAAAGTAAGAACTTCTAAGTGGTTTTTTTGCTTATTGCTTGAATAGCCTAAAAAGATTTTAATTAACATGGATAAATTTTGGTCTGCATAAATAAAATAATACACAATAATATAACCCAAGCTTTAAAAAGCCCTCTCTCTCACTTGGTAGCATGCACTCACCTGGTTTGCTCACGCATTTTCTCTACATAGCTTTGTGGCCCTAGCAGCCACCTAGCAGCCACCTGCAGCAGATCACAGGGGGCCTGGCACAGTGCCAGCTGGGAAGAGACAATGTTAACAGAATTGGGACAGAGACATAGACTGAACCAGTGGTACAAAATGTCTGGACCCTGGCCCTCTTTCTGGGCCTGATGAAAACAAGATTGGACTTTTCCCATGGCAGGAAGATGAAGATGGGATATTGGGATCCTGGGAGGGGTCTTCCATTTCTACCCAAATAAATCTTACCACTCCACAGTCTCTCATACATGGGTCCCTGGAATGCTTTCCTTGCAAATCTGTGAAAGAACATGATTTCAACCAGCAAGATTATGATGTGGCTTTAAAATCTAAACTGGAGCTTCATGTTTTCGTGGGGCAAATTTGAGAACTACTTATAGAGAAGAACAAAGACAATTCTAGAGCCAAATATGAATAGTTTTTCAATTGTCTACTATTTATAATTTTCTCCATGATATCTCCTAGTCACAGAAATAGATACTTATGTTTGCTTAAGTGTTTTATTTTATAATTTTGATCAAAGCATTTAATGAAGACCCCTCAAAATCATAGAAAATAATAAAACACATAAAACAGTACAAAAAGTCAAATATCATGATTTTACTCCTTATGTAAGTATTTCTGCATTCTCTCATCTCCTCACCTCAGGGAGATGGTGGGCATTATGAGAGAAGAAATTTTTCCTCGTTCTTATTCTGAGCATTGGCCCTGGTAAATACTCTTCTAACATTTATTGAAAAGAATTGAAAGTCCTGTTGTGAATGAACAAATTTAATAATCCATAGGATATTAAATAATTTGATATTTAAGCTCAATAAAGCCATTGAGACTCTGTAAAATACTGAGGATATATATATATATATCTATGTGACCTGGTGCACGGATTTGTGAACATTGAAAGGAAATTGATTAGAAGGTGGCCGGTCGCACCTGGGGCGGCGCCATAGCTCGAAGGGCGTCTGTGGAGTGAGCGGGGTTCTTCTGGCAGGTGGGGTTCCGTGGCCTGGTGGAATTGCATGGCCCTGCAAGGAATTGGGCTCCCTCCTCTATGGTTCTGGGGTGCATCACCCGAGAACTGCCACTGCCAAGTCACCGCAGCTTGGCAGCTCCTGCATTGAGTGTCTGCCCTCTGGGGGTCAGTATGCATCATACCTACTGGCCGGTCGGCCAGTCAGAAGGTTGCTTAGGCTTTTATATATACATTCAAATTTTGTTGGGTTTCTAATTTGAAACAATTGTTTAATAGAAATAGGCTTTCCCTGCCAGAGAACCTATCCAGATGTACCCATTTCTGAAATAACACCGCTTTGGAAACCGGTGAGGTCTGACTCAATAGCATGTAAGAAATGAGCTGAGCCAGAAAGAGCCCACATCCTCCTAAAAACCTTTACCACAAATAAGCAGCAGAAATAGCTGAAAAAATGTAGCTAATAACACAGTGAATATTCTACAGATGAACTGGCATTATAGTTTCTGAAATATCACTGTGAAGTTTTGCTTCTTGGCCTGAGGTTGACTCTTTCTATTAATGTGATCTCACGAGGGGTGATATTATAACACCTTCTATGTGTGATCTGCACACAGTGGTTAAAGACCTTTAAATCCAATGTGCACTGACCTCTTGAACATTTGCTTTCACTGGTGGTTTCCAATTTCTTCTATATCAAATGGTGACCTTAACATTCTAACTCACCTGTATAACTATTAGAATTAAGCTGACATGATAAATGACTAACTATTCTTGCCACCCCTGGTCTTCTTTAATGTTTTTTAGAGATTCAGTTGTTAGTTTGCTTTTTTCAGTTTGCCTTTTACTTCTCCTTAATAATTATTTCATTGTTAATTTGAATCCCCCATAAAAAATACTCACATAATTTAATGAATATACTTTCTGTAGGGTTTGATATTACTGATCAACTTCTTTGATTTTCCTCCCAAAATTCATGAACAGTATATTCAACTGTCAATTCATGATTATTTAAAAATTCATTGTCTTTCACATTTGCCAATTTCATCATTTACCCTATCCTACCCAGTTCTACAGTTCTTACATTTATCTATAATTATTTTAGAAAACCTTTATGATTTCAGTGATTAGCAAAACTTTCTCTAGCCTTTTTCTCTCACCATATGTAATTTCCACAGTTTATACCCCATTGATGTTTATCTTCCTGCCAGCGATACTAAATATCTATGCACCCAAATTTACTCTCTCGAGGCACTATTATTCTTAAACTGTCTGTTCTTTATTATCATCAATGGCAGAACACATCTGTTCCAGCTTATGGCAATAGCAAATTGAGACTCATCTCTCAGCTATGTCCACATAAATTATCTATACTACCTGGAGGACTATTTTTCATTTACCAAGATTTTAGCAACTCTAACATTTAATGGTTAGTATAGGTATTCATCAATTGGCTTAACTAAATTTGCAGCTATATGCTTGGCTAAATAAACTTGATATACCTAAAGATAATCAGATAAGAAATTTTTTAATGTTAATGAGTATTTATTTACCAGACAATAATTTTATTATTTAAGTAATAAAAGGCTAAGTGCTAAAGTAAAAATTAAAACTGAGATATTTTCTGAATTATTAATCTTTTTCCATTTAGGTGTCATCTTTAGAATCTTTTAGAATCTAAAAGAATTGTGAATGTTGTATGATTATTAAATTTTTGCTAAAAGAGTTAAAGCATTTTCTGTTTCTAATACACACCCCAAAATAGTTTTATTTAATTTGACAAACACAGTCCAATATATATTTAAGTTATTTTGAAAAATCTTATTAATAGCTGTTTTCTCTTGTGGGATGTGGTGAATAGTAATTTAGGGCATGTGAGAGTAAAGCAATTTAACATTTCCCTTATTAGTTCCTTTGACCTATAAGTTTGGAGATCTCTGCAATATCCTTGAGTTCAATAGTTGCTGAGACTTTGCCAAAAGTTCTTTATTTCACTGTTTAGCTCTTTATTTGCTATTCAGGTATTTACTTTTTATATTATTCTTGTCTCCAAGAAGAGAAAGAAAAAAAATACATATATACAAACATGCACATGTTTGTGTATGTGTGATGATTTTATAGATAATATATAAATATAATTATATGTAATTAATATATAAATTATAACTTTAAATTAATAACATTATATAATATAATTATATATAATTCATTAATATATATAAATTTTTCCACATAATTGTCTCTTGGTTAAAGTTAATTTTGCGCAAAGGACTGGTGATGTCTAACTTGATTTGTGTAATGGATCAATGTGTGTGATGAATTCAAAGTACACATTGCCTTTATTTTAAATTGTATGTCTACTGGCTTTAATCCACCTATTGTGGCCATTCACATTGTCTTCAATCTCTCTCAATCTTGGCTTTTCAACCAGACCAAAGGAATAACTTATGTAAATATATTTTTTAGGAAATCAAGTAAATGCCTACTCAAAATAATTTATAGATTACAAGTAAACAATTTAATTTCCTTTAGGGCTCCTCTGAATCCTTTTATATTCTGGGTTTGTGGGTGACAGCATATTTTCACAATTTTGAGCCAAAGCCAAATCAAATATTATTCAGTAAAAAAAAGTGCTTAGAGCTTTGAGTTAGCCAGCCTGGGATTCAATGTACCATATTTTTCCGTGTATAGGACACTATTTTTTTCTAAAATCATTAGACCAGCGGTTCTCAACCTGTGGGTCGCGAGCCCTTTGGGGGTCTAACGACCCTTTCACAGGGGTCGCCTAAGACCATAGGAAAACACATATATAATTACATATTGTTTTTGTGATTAATCACTATGCTTTAATTATGTTCAATTTGTAACAATGAAATTGGGGGGTCACCACAATATGAGGAACTGTATTAAAGGGTTGCTGCATTAGGAAGGTTGAGAACCACTGAAAAATCAAGGGGCATCTTATACACCAGTGGTTCCCAAACTTATTTGGCCTACCGCCCCCTTTCCAGAAAAAATATTACTCAGCGCCCCCTGGAAATTAATTTTTTTTAAATTTTAATAGCAATTAAACAGAAAGATATATGTATTAATGTTTCTACCTTTTTCGTAAAATATAGTAAAGAAAGGTGTAAATTAGAAACATTGAAGTTTGAAATTATGAAACTATTTATTGAACTCAGAATAGAAAGGTAATACAAAAAAAGTTAAAACAAATGCACCTGTGGCCCTCACCGCCCCCCCCCATCACTGCAGCACCCACCAGGGGGCGGTAGCGCCCACTTTGGGAATCACTGTTATACACCAAAGCCTAGGAGGGTGTGCGCAGCTGCCCATACCTTTTCAAACAGGCTTCCTTCCATTCACGAGCCTTGTTGTTACTGCCATAATTGGAGGTGGAGGTGGTGAGTGCGCAGATGCAACTGGGACTGGAGAGTTCTGAGCCCATAAAGACGTTAAAAAATAAAAAGATAAATAGTGGTCAGTGAATTCAAACTGAATGTAATCAGCTATGCAAAGGAGCATGGAACTAGAGCTGCAGAGAGACAATTTGGACCTCCTCTCACTGAGTGTGTGATCTGACAGTAGAGAAAACAGGAAGAACAATTCCTTAAGATGCCAAAAAAGAAAAAGGCCTTAAGAGGAAAACCAGCAAAGTGGACAAACTTAGAACAGAGGCTTAAGACTTGGATTATGGAGCAGCACCAGAGTGGCTTAAGTGTGTCAACCAAGCTTTTCAATGTCAGGCAAGAATGTCTGCAAGCGAAATGAGCATTGCTGATTTCACAGGAGAGGCAAAATGGTGCTTCAATTTCATGAGGAGAGAAGGATTGATGAGAACACACACAAACAAAGTTAGCTCAGAAAATGCCACTAGTTTATGAGGAGGATCTCACATATATAGACAGTGACTCAGAAGACAGCAGTGATACAATAGAAGTTGAAAACATTGATATGTCTGGAACTAAAGTGATGAAGAAGAGAGCAGTGATGCAACAGAGGCAAATAAAGTGATATGCTGCATAAATCATAGTACTGGTACGTGAACATTACCTGCGGCAATTACTAAATAAAAATGTGTTCTGTTTTATGTTTAAAATATTGATTTCTTAATTTGGGGTTGGAAAAGTGGGGGCATCTTATACATGAAAAAAAATACAGTAATTCTACCATTACTTATAACTCTGTGAATTCTGATAATCGCTGAAGTTTTCTGGACTTCATTTTTCTTGTTGGTAACATGAAGTGGTTGGATTAAATTATCTAAAATGTCTTCCTATCTGAAAGCTCTGTGATTGAGGGAAAAAAAAAAGTAAAAGTGGTTTGGCTTCAGTAAATTTTAATGAGCAACTTTTCCTTTCCTCTCTCCACAGTGCCAGGTACTCGAGGCCTCCATGACCTGTAAATTGCCTACCAGACTCATGACAAGTTTGAGCTGGTGTCCTCTGAGCCTAGGGGATGTCTGCTCTCTTTTGAAATAATGCCAACCTCCAATAAATGCAAACTGAGATAAAAGAAATATCCAAATATCTAACCTTCCTTATCATCTTATCTCCTTCACAAGTTCAGGAAAGTTTTACAATAATATTAATATCTAATAGTAGTGAAAGCTGCCATGACAGTTGAAGTCAGTATAATCTTTTAAAAAGTAAATTGGTAATAAGTAACAAGAGTCTTTTCCATTTTCTCATAATTTTTGACCCATAATTCAGCATCTAGGATTTCGTTGTCGAGAAATATCAGGAGGGGCACAGATAGCACTTTTTCTGGGGGCAAGGGATTGGAAACAACCAAAATGTCTAAAATACAATATCTGTTAAATAAATTACGAGGTCTCATCTAATGGAATATTACATAGCCATCATTATCATGATTTAAAGAATTACACTATTGTGAAAAATGGTTAATATAAAAATGAAAATAATTTATACAAAACTCTTAAGCAGCATGATTTCTAATTAGGAAAATTCAGGAAAGAAAAATAAATAAACAAAAATATATGGATTTCCACTACCCCAGGCTATATGTTTTATACATCTGTGAATCTTTCATACCTCTACTAAAATCAAGTACAGTAGTGCCCCTTATCCATGGTTTCCGTTGTCATGGTTTTAGTTACCTACGGTCAACTGTGGTCCAAAATATTAAATAGAAAATTCCAGAAATAAACAGCTCATAAGTTTTAAATTGTGCACCATTCTGAATAGGTGATGATATCTTACATGGGCTTCCTCTGTCATGTCTGGGATATGAACTATTCCTTTGTCAGTGTCTCCACACTGTATGTGCTCCCATCCATTAGTCACACAGTAGCCCTCTCCGTTATCAGATCAACCGTCATGGTATCACAGTGCTTGGGTGCCAGTAACCCATGTTTTGCTTACTAATGGCTCCACAGTACACGAGTAGTAATGCTGGCAATTAGGAAAAGCCAAAGAGGAGCTGTAAACTGCTTCCTTTAAGTGAAAAGGTAAAAGTTCTCAATAAAGGAAATAGAAATCATACTCTGGAGTTGCTAAATGTATGGTAAGAACAAATCTTCTACCCGTGAAACTGTAAAGAAAAAAAAAGAAATTAGTGCTAGTTTTGCTGTTGTACCTCAAACTGCAGAAGTTATGGCCACGGTGCATAAGGGATTAGTTTAGATGAAAATGAAATTAAATTTGTGGATGGCAGATATAAACAGAAAATGTGTTCTGATTGCCTGTAAGGTATTGCACCAGAAATCATTAATTCTGCATGAAGACTTCATCCGGGGATCCCCTGAAACAAGTAAGCGATGGTTACACAGATTCCAGAATAGAGTTGGCATTTTATCCTCCCATGTCAGCACAAGAAGAAGGGTGAGTACAGTACAATAAGATGTTCTGAGCCATAGCTGGTTTGGCTCAGTACTGAAGGGTCCTGGGTTTGATTCTGGTCAAGGACAAATGCCCGGGTTTAGGGCTCAATCCCCAGTAGGGGGCATGCAGAAGGCAGAGGATCAATAATTTTCTCTCTCATCATTGAAGTCTCTATCTCTCTGTCCCTCTCCCTTCCTCTTTGATATCAATAAAAATATATTTTTAAAAAGATATTCTGAGACCACATTCATATAACTTCTATTACAGTTTTTATCATAATTACTCTATTTTATTATTAGTTACTAGAGGCCTGGTGCACAAAATTTGTGCATGGGCAGGGGGGTGTGTCCATCAGCCTAGCCTGCACCCTCTCCAGGGATCGGGCCTAAACCAGCAGTAGAACATCCCTCTCACAATCCGGGACTGCTGGCTCCCAATTGCTCTCCTGCCTGCCAGCCTGATCACCCCCTGACCACTCCCCTGCCAGCCTGGTCGCCCCCAACTGCCCTCCCCTGCAGGCCTGGTCTCCCCCCACTGCCCTCCCATGCAGGCCTGGTCCCCCCCCAACTGCCCTCCCATGCAGGCCTGGTCACCCCCAACTGCCCTCCCCTGCAGGCCTGATTGCCCCCAACTGCCCTCCCCTGCAGGTCTGGTTGCCCCCAACTGCCCTCCCCTGCCGGCCATCTTTTGGTGGCCATCTTTGACCACATGGGGGCGGCCATCTTCTGTGTTGGAGTGATGGTCAATTTGCATATTACCGCTTTATTAGATAGGATTGTTAATTTCTTAATCTGCCTAATTTATAAATGAAACTTTATCATAAGAACGTGTGCTTAGGGAGAAAACACAGCTTATCTAAGGTTCATTATCATCCATGGTTTCAGGCATCCACTGGGGGTCCTGGAATATACCCTCTTGGGAAGGGAGGAATACCTGAACAGCAGCATAAACAACAACCCTCCCCCCCAAATCTCATTTTAAAGAACTTTTCTGTCAATGACCAAATATTAAAGAGACCAATATATATATGTGTGTGCTGAGGCATGCAAACCAGAGATATTGATTTATAGCAAGAGTTTGTACACATGTGTACACATGTAAGTGGGAAAATCAAATAGACACATGGAGCCTTCAAATATACTGTCGTTTCTCTCTGTAAGCAGGGTATCTCATTACCATTAGTGATGTTTGGGGCAGGTAATTATTTTTTGTTGGGGGGCTTCTCTGTACATCATAGAATGTTTAGTAATATCTCTGGTCTCTATCCAGTAGGTGCCAGTATTGCCTCCCCTTTCGCCAATTTGTGACAACCCAAAATATTTCCAGATAATATAAGATGTCCTGGGAGAGGGGGTGGGCATAGAGGGGAAAATATCACTCTGTTTGAGAACTACTGCTCTAAAGCTACACGTTCCCATACCTTGATTATTTTTTTTGAGGTGTAATGTGACTTCCCTATTTTACTCAAATCATTATCCTACATTGTTAGTATAAAAAAGTAAGCCGAGTGCATCACAGTTAGGAAGAGACATACAGTGCTGACTTCCTTCCATACGTCAATGGTGCAGTCCAACGGCCCATTTATAGGACATAAAATTTAAATGAACTGAAATTATAAGATAGAATAAATAAAATCCAATTGCCGAAAAAAATAAAAATATTAATTCCTTAAGTAAGGATTCCTGAAATATCCTTAACTCTAATGAGATTTCACTGGACTCAGCTTAGGAGTTCTTGAGAGTCATGAGTGGCTGCATCAGACACTCAGACAATAAATGGTAACTCTTTTTTTTTTAAATTCTGAGTGTTTTTTAATTGTTTCCCTGGAACACAACAAAAAATAACCTCTGCGGAGTTAAATTAGAATCTTCCACAGGAGAACAAGACCTGGGAGAGTTGGTAGTAGGCCTCGGCCGCCGCTTGCATTTGGCAGAGACAAAACTGAAGGCAGGGGAAGGAGTGGGGAAGCTTCAATGGTGGGCGAAGGGGAAGGTCCGTCCAGAGTAGAGGTGGGGCACAGCCTTGGGAAGCTGGAGGCAGGTGGGCTGAAGAGAAGAGGGGCTCCCCAGCTAATCCATGAGGTGGAGCATACTTGCTTTTCTCCTGTTGGATCCAAACTGGGGTTGCCTGCAGAGGTGTTCTCAGTTGGTGGTAAAAAAAAACCGAGGGAGTCTAGTGTGTCAGTCCTGACCATGATTTTGGGGGACTGCCAGGAACCCCTCTCTCTTCCTCTACAGCCCATCAAATACCTTTCTTTCGTGACTGGGGGAAGTTTATATATATAACAACAACAATAATGACGATGAGGAGGACAGTAATCAGAAGAGCTAATCATGTATTTACATTCACAGGCATCAATATTCTAAAAGTGACAGGACCTGCATTTTTCATGTACATGAAAAATATTTATATTCAAGGTACTTCTTTGTGTTATTTATAAATGATAATGTGTAAATAAAAATAATGACAACAACTGCTATTATGACTACCTACCATCCACTTCTAGACTGCCTTCCACTCTCATCCGCAAGCTGTGCACTGGCTCCTGGCTTCTGTCTTCTCTCATTTCCTATGCTCTTCCCCTGCTGCCTCTGCCCCCATGTGCTGTTCCAGTCTCGCATGGGAACCAATTTTTGATCTGAAAACTGCCCTTAGTTTGGCTCTAGAGAGTCAGCAGGCTTGTGAAATGCCTCCTCCTTCTTGCCACCCCCTCCCTTTTGCTATCCTTTGTTCAAACAAGGTCAGTTTTTCTGGCACCATGTCTTTTTAACAGCCAAAGATATTACAGTGTTCTATTATTTTTAATAGTTATAAAAGGCAGAGGAACCAGATAAAAGTCCCTAATAAGAAACATTGTCACATACTCCTGACTTCTAAGTAGTTAAAAAAAATTCTCAACTATTGGCACAGTCTCCTGAGATATGGCTCCTTCAATCAGCAGCTGGGGCACAAGAGCTCATAAGCACCTGGCCCTGAAATAATATCCTCTCTCAGCCTCTAACATCTGACAAGCAGGCAGAGTCTCACACTATTTTTATACCTCGAGGACTACCTTATCTCCAGTCCATGAGAATGTGACTCCCCAGATCACATACCCGGCAGCTGCTTAACCCTGTGTGTAAAGAGATGCCACATAGAGGTATGTATGCCATGCATCTCGGCCCTTAGCATCAACACCCACATTACCAAATGAGACAACCCTCTTTGGTCTCCATAAGTTCATCACAGAATAAACAGCGTGATTCTTTATGGGGAAAGGAGGTTTGATAATAAACAAGACCAAACCACTTTTGGCTTTGGAGACAGCATTGTCACACTGACCACTTCTCTCCGACACTTCAGAAGCATAGTTCTCTCCCTCAAGCTCACAAAGTAGGAAGATTGAAACATGCCCCAAGATGATTGTGACACAAACAAATGGTGAGAATTAAGGATCTCAGCAAATAAGGAACCAAGTTTTACAGGGAAGTATGCTTGGGAGGCTGGAAACCTCTAAGCCTTTTCAGATATGGACTAAGGGTGTAGCTTTTAAAACCACTTAAACTCTCCGATATCTATAGTTTTAACAGTGGGATATAGAATTCATTCTCTACATGTATCACAGGTTCTTAAAAGCCATACAGGGAGATGTACTATGCTAGGGAAATGAACTAAATGACATGAAGAAATATCAAAGGAGAAGTAAGTTTTGGGAGTGAAGAGAAGTCTTTCTGGAGATGTTACCCAGGCAGAATTAACCATATAAAGACCAAAGAGAAGGAAATTTATAAAAGGAAGCAGAAAATGCAAAAGCCCATGTGTGGGACAATGAGACACCACATTTAATTTTCACATGAAGTTGAGTAGACAACTGTAACTCTCTTGACAGTTCTTGGAGTAACCTTTTCCAAATCTTGCCAAACATGCGATTTTAAATGATTTTCCTGGACATATTCTAATTGCTCTATATTCCTCTGAAAATAAGAAAACAAGAATACCCAAAAATCTAATGAGATGACCAATACTAATTATAATACCATGTTTATTAGCCATTACAGTGAGAATTCTCTTCATTGAAAAATCATCGCATTGTTGGCAGATACTCAATTTATAATCAGTTGTATCCTCATTTGTTCTGTTGTGTGTGCCTACATTTTGCACACTGGTAGACAAGAAGCCTGATGTGATTTGAAGCTGTGTTTTTTGGCCTACACAGTTTAAACAAATGGAAAGAACATCCAAAATCTAGAAAATTCATGTAAAACATGAATTTATAATTTCTTGTGAATAGTCAAAAGTTCTAGCAATGCTGGATCCACATTCTTGCATGGCCAGGCTAGCAGGCCATGAGGGAGTCTGACCTTTTCAAGCTGGGCAGGAGCCAGGTTGCTGCAATCCCCAGCATGTAGGGGCTACAAACCCCGAACCTTATGCCCTGCAGGTTTCACTGGTTTATAAAAATTCTGCCTGGCTGCACGAGGCATTTTATTCAACCTTGGCCTACATTTATCTAGGTTTTTTCTGGAAATCTTTTTCATCCTTTTTTATTCTTCAATTTACTACCTTGTGTTTGTCTCTGATGACTTTATCCTGTTTCTGTCAACCTTTTTTAAGTAAAAGAAGTTATATTGGCTTTTAAAATTTAGACATTAACTCAACCAATAAGGTAAATAATAAATAGCTTTTATGTTTTTAATTTTTTTTTGTTTTAATGGGTATTTTACCTGTGTTAAAAATGAAAATTGGGCCTGGGATTATATCTTGTGGAGTGTATGGGCACAAATGGATTTTTTACACAGTGCGAACCTTTTCAGAAGTATCATGTTGCATGACTCCTAATTTTTCCAAAGATAACATTACTGTTTGCCACACAAAAGAAAAACCAAGGGTTTGGTTTGGATAAGCAACATCAACTAAAACAATCTATATATATTTAAGTTAGAAATGGTCTCAGTTTAGATACAGCTGTTTGATGGAATACTTGACTTACGTGATTCTCTTAAGTGAATACTTAAGCAACATGAGGATTTTAAAATTTATAAAGCAGATTCAACCTAAAGGAAACGTCAAGTTAAACAAACTTTTAAAACATACAAAGTAAAAAAAATCTAATTTTCTCATCTAAATACTAGGATAATATATATATATATCCCTAATATGCAAATAGAATGGCAGAACAACTGAACAACCAAACAACCGGTCACTATGACGTGCGCCCACTAAGGGGTTTCTCTTTTATTAGTGTAGATATATATATATATCCCTAATATGCAAATAGAATGGCAGAACAACTGAACAACCAAACAACCGGTCACTATGACGTGCGCTGACCACTAAGGGGCGTGCGCAGAACATGGCGAGCATTTTCCATGGTGGGATGGTGGAGCAGGTGAGCGGGGGCACCAGACTAAGGTGGGGCAAGTCTCTGGTGGTTACTGAAAATTCTTTGCTCCCAGGCACTGGGGTCCCGCCGGGCACCCACATCTGCTGCTGGTGCCCTGTGCCAGCCCTAATTGCTTGGTGCTGTCAGTGGGTGTGAGCAGTGGCCACTGGCTCCGATCGCCCCTGAGGGCTTCTCCATCTCCCCCTGCTCCTGAGGGGCGATTGGGGCCAGTAGCCACTTCTCACACCTGCAGCTGGTGTCAGAGCCGCTACTCGAACCTGCTGCTGGTGCCTGGTGTTGGTCCTGATTGCTTGGTACCATCAGCAGGTGTGAGCAGGGCTGGTGCCGTCAGTGTGTGGGAGCAGCAGCAGCAGGAGTGGGGCTGCAGGCAGACAGGGGACCAGGGAGGTGGGGCCGTGGCAGGAGGGGCCGGGCAGGGGTTTGGAGGATGGGCCAAGACTCGTCCTTGTGCCCACTGCAGCCTCTCGGCCAACAGTTCCTTTCAAGGTGCACGAATTTGTGCACTGGGCCCCTAGTTTAAAAATAAGACTATGAGAGATTATGAGTTTGTTTCAAGCCCTTTGACCTGGGAAAACTGTTCATCATACAGGAATCACTCAGTAGCTGACATCCTCATGTTGAAGGTATTCTGCCCAAATCAAATTTCAAAGTCTACCCTTTCAAATATAAACATTTAAGGGAAGATTTCCTTTTTGCTTTTGTTGTCATAAATTAGTATGTAAAATAAATAAATACATAAGCAACTCAAGAAATAAAGTATCACAAACATCTTTGAAACTCACTTCTGTTTCTTCCTGAATGATCACATTCCTCTTCTTTGCCACCATGATGCTTGGTGACTCCCATACAAGCTATAGTATTATTTTGCATATTTTTACCATTATGCCAATATTAATTGAGCATAATGGCTTGGGTCAATTACTGGGGTCTCTGTTCTGTTCCATTGATTTTTATGCCTATTCTGTGCCAGTATCAGGCTGCTTTGATATGGTGGCTTTGTAGTGTAACGAAATATTTAGTATTGTGATTCCTCCAACGTTGTTCTTCTTTTTCAAGATGGCTGTAAGTATTTGGGGTCTTTTTGTTCCATATAAATTTTTGGAGTATTTGTTCTATATCTGTGAAATATACTGTTGGTATTTTAATAGGGATTGCATTAAAATCTGTAGATTGCCTTGGGTAGTATAGACATTTTAATGATGTTAATTCTACCAATGCATGAACACAGTATATTCTTCCACTTGTTTATATCTTCCTCTATCTCTTTTTTCAACGTCCTGTAGTTTTCCTAGTTCAAGTCTTTTACCTCCTTGGTTAAGTCTTTTTCTAAGTATCTTAATTTTTGGTTACAATGATACATGGGATTGTTTGTTTAGTTTCTCTTTCTGAGATTTCATTTTTGGTGTATAAAAAAGCCATCGATTTTTGAGTGTTGATTTTGTATCCTGCTACATTGCCAAATTCATTTATTAAATCTAGTTTAGTCTTTAGGGTTTTCTAAATACAATGTCATGTCATCTGCGAATAATGAGAGTTTTACATCCTTCTTTCCAATTTAGATGCCTTTTATTTCTCCTTCTTGTCTGATCGCTATGACTAAGACTTCCAGTACTATGTTGAATAAGAGAAGTGACAGTGGACATCCCTTCTTTTTTCTGTTTTTAGGGGGAATGGTTTTAGGTTTTGCCCATTGAGTATATGTTCACCGCAGGTTTGTCATATATGGCCTTATTATGTTGAGATATGTTCCCTCTTTTCTCACTTTGCTGAGAGTTTTTATAAAAAACTAGAGGCCTGGTGCACAAAAATTTGTGCACTCGGGGGGGTCCCTCAGCCCGGCCTGTGCCCTCTTGCAGTCTGGGACCCCTCGGGGGATGTCCACCTGCTGGCTTAGGCCCGCTCCCCAGGGGATCAGGCCTAAGCTGGCAGTCAAACATCCCTCTGGCAGCCCGGGAGCCCTCGGGGGATGTCCACTTGCCAGCAGGGAGCAGGCCTAAACTGCAGTTGTACATCTTTAGCACTGCTGAGGGGGCGGGAGAGGCTCCCATCACCACCGCTGTACTGGCAGCCATCAGCCTGGCTTGTGGCTGAGCAGAGCTCCCTCTGTGGGAGCGCACTGACCACCAGAGGGAAGCTCCTGCTTTGAGAGTCTGCCCCCTGGTGGTCAGTGTGTGTCATAGTGACCAGTCATTCCCAGTCGTTCTGCTGTTAAGGTCAATTTGCATATTACCCTTTTATTATATAGGATAGAGGCCTGGTGCACGGGTGGGGACCAGCTGGTTTGCCCTGAAGGGAGTCCTGGATCAGGGTTGGGGTCCCACTGGAGTGCCTGGCCAGCCTGGGTGAGGGGCTGATGGCTGTTTTCAGGCTGGCCACACCCCCTTCAGGGTTGGGGGGGTTCCGCTGGGGTGCCTGGCCAACCTGGGTGAGGTGCTGATGGCTGTTTTCAGGCTGGCCATGCCCCCCAGTGACCCAAGCTCCCAGCTTCTCCTTTTTTTCTTTATTTCTTTTTTTTTCAGTGCCTCCTTGAGCAGAGGCCATGGTGGGCTGAAAGCAGGTATCTGGGATTTATTTATCTTCTATAGTTGAAACTTTGTAGCCTTGAGCGGAGCCGAGGGCCAGCCAGGGCAGGGCGGGAGGCTTGGCTCCCTCCATCGCCGGGGGCAACCCAAGCCTCCTGCTTGCTCCAGCTCTGTGGCCGCCACCATCTTAGTTGGGTTAATTTGCATACTCGCTCCTGATTGGCTGGTGGGCATGGCTTGTGGGTGTAGTGGAGTGGCAGAGTGGCAGAGTGATGGTTAATTTGCATCTTTCTCTTTTATTAGTGTAGATGGGTGTTGGATTTCATAGAATGCTTTTTCAGCATCTATTGATATGATCATGTGATTTTTTTCTTTTAATGTGTTTATGTGATGCATCACACTTATTGATTTGCGAATATTGTACAGCCTTGCATTCCTGGAATAAATCTTACTTGGTCATGGTATATGATCTTTTTAATATATTGCTGGATCTGATTTGCTAATATTTTCTTAGCATCTGTGATCATCAAGGATATTGGCCTGTAATTCTCTTTCTTTGTAGTGTCTTTGTCTGCTTTTGAAATTAGGATAATTCTGGCCTCATAGAAAGAGCTTGGAGATATTCCTTCCTCTTGGATTTTTTGGAATTGTTTGAGGAGTGTAGGAATTAGTTTTTCTGTGAATGTTTGATAAAACTCCCCTGTGAAGCCAGCTGCACCACACCGTTTGTTTACTGGGGATTTTTTTTTGATTATTGCTTCTATTTCCTTAGTTGTTATTGGTCTATTCAGGTTTTCTGATTCTTCCTGATTTACTTTTGGGGGATTGTATTTTTTAAAATTTTTTTTTAGGAATTAGTCCATTTCATCCACATTGTCCAGCTTGTTGACATATTGTTGTTCCTGGTATTTTCATACAATCCTTTGTATTTCTGTGGTGTCATGGGTGGAGTTAATGCTTTTGGCTGGCTGAATGTAAGGATGACACTTGATAATTGTGTATGAGTCGCTGTGAGGGGCTGCCCCCAGAGGCAGAGTTTTTCTTAGTGGGGTCTGGTGCCTGCTGAATCCCCCTTTGTGTGTGTTGCTTGTGTGGCCACTTGAGTCAAACTCTGATGTGGACTGAAGCCCACTAGTGGTTGTGCTGGTTCTAGGTCCACTTGGCTGGGGTTCAGGTACAGGTTGATGTCAGACATTGTGTAAATGGCCTTGGGTTACCTGTCTGGAGTTACCACATTATTTGCTGTTTGTGGCTGCATCTACTGGGTCTGGATGTGTGTGGGAGGGACCAATCTGAGTTTGAGAGTTGACTTCCTCCATCTTAGAGGTAGGGGCAAATCTATAAAAGGTCCGAGGCTGCCTGAGACTGGCCTCCACCTGTCAGCTACTCCATTGCCTCCAGAGGTTGCGTGGTCTTTCTTCAGAGTCTTTCTGAAGAAAGGCTGGTTGCAACCCACAAATGCTTCCACAGGCCATGAGCTTGATGTGGCAAGGCAGGAGAATGGGACTAGTCAGTACCCTACTTAGGGGCCACATAGTCAGGGATACAGTGAGGGGAAAGTGACCCCTACTCCAGAGTCATACCACTCAATCTCAGAGTCTTTAACCCTAGCTCCCCCAGGAGGAGTAGGCTTCAGGTGCAGGTTGGGTGCAGCCAGCTGTCTCCTCTGTGGAAGCAAGCTCAGTAGGGTGGAGCCACTGGGGCTTGGGAGGACAGATCAAAAGAGTCTCCCATTGGGGGTGGTGTTGGCCAAGCCTTCAGGAAGATGCCAATAACTTTGTCTCAATCCCAGACAATATCCTTCAAGAGACACACACTCCAAGTGTTCCAGCTACAAGCAGCTCTCCCTTACCCCCATGGAACTCAGCTCAGCACGGCAGAGCACCAGGACTTGGGAGGACAGATCCAAATGGCCTCCCATTGAGATGTTGCCAGCAAGCCTGTAGGAGGGGGTCTGGTACTTCCCAAATGCAGGGAAGGGTTTCTGAAGGAGACATGCTCTGAAGGTTCCAGCTCTGAGAAGCTCTTTTGATCCTCCCTGTGGGGTTGATCTCAACAGGGCAGGGCCACTGGGACTTGAAAGTGCAGATTCAAATAGTCTCCCTTTGGAAGTGGTGCTGGAAAACCTATAGGAGCCTCCCCTTCCCTGGCAGGAGCCTTCAAGAGAAACCTGCACCAAAGGTCCCAGCTCTGAGCAGCCCTCAGATCCTTTGGAAGGACTGATTTCATTAGGGCGAGGTGCCCGGCTGCTAGAAAGGTAGGTCAGATGAGTCTCCACTTGGAGAAATAAGCTCACAGGGGAGATAGGAATGGTGTCCATGCAATGTAGCCACACAACTTAGTGCCTGCCCTTCTGTATCTTGGACAAAAGCTTCCTGAGAGATGCGCTCTGTACATCCCAGCTCTGTGGGCAGGGTCACAGGTTTTAGAAAGGCAGGCCGAGTGATTCAACAGGTGGGGTGGCATGCCAGCTGTGCACTCAAAGTGGAGAAGAATGATTCCCTTTCCAAAGCTACACAAGTCCATCACTGTCTGAGACTCCACCAAGAGTTTCTTCAGAAAAAAGAGGGCCCCAAAGGTCCCTGCTGTGTGCAGGCAGCAGACCCCTCTGCAGGATCGGAGCTTGGCAGACTGATGTCACCAGTAGTTGGAGGACTGGGCAGTGCATTACCCAGGCTGGTACTCTAACAATAGGAGTGCTCAACCCTGGGAAGGTGGCCTCTGGGTCTCTAGTAGACACCCTTCTCTTCCAGGCAAACTTAATTCCCACTGATGTTCACCACCAGATGCTATGCAGGCTCCTCTTCCTGTCTCTGTAGCTCTGCACTGGGATCCCTGCATGAGGTTGAAACTCCATGCACATGAGGGATGGGAGTTTTGCAGCAGAGATATCCTTCCAGCTTCTCAGCCACCACACATGGTTGTGGGCGGTGGGGGGGGGGGGCCTTTCCGCATCTCCATCCTTCTTACCAGTCTCTATGTGGCTTCTTCTGTAAATCCTTGGTTATAGTATTTCATTTCATCTAGCTTTCAGTTGGTTATTCAGGTTGGTTGCTCTATAATTTAGCTGTAAATCTGGTTTGGTGATAGGAGCAGGTGAATGTAGCTTCCACTACTCTGCAGCCATCTTGGAATACCCCAATCTAAAATTTGAAGAACTATACAGTGGAACCTCGGTTCTCTAACTTAATTCATTCTGGAGAGCTGTTCGAAACAGAATCATTTTTTTCCAAGAGAAATGATGTAACTTGAATTAATCTATTCCAGACTTCCAAATGATTCTCTGTTTTAACTTTTCTTGCATACAGTACCTATCAAATATACTGTTTAATTTATAAACATATTGAAAACAAAAAGGACATGAAATATAAATGAAAATTTTATTTAAAAATGAAATGTACAGTAAAAGTTAAAAATTAATAATAACAAGCAGCAATTAAAGCCAAAAAAAACACCCATGAAAATGTAGCACAATTTCCTGAGATGTTAACAACATGAGGTTTATTGGTAAACTGACTCATATTTGTGCTTTCTCTCATACGTAAAGAACATGTGACTGATCCTGGAGGTATTAGTATAAAAGGGTTGTTGGGTTGAGAAGTGAATTGTTTGAGATAGAAGATGTTCAAGAACCGAGGTTTGGCTGTAATCAGAGGCAGGATAAACAGTAAAGCAACAAACCAATTTTCTTCCTCTTCCCTTGATTCAGGTTCTAGTTGGTAGGTGATAAACTGGACTAAGAGTGACTAAGATTTTAAGAACTGTACATAATTGAAAAGCTATAAAAATCTGTTCAGATATTCTTGGGAGATCTGCAACTCATTAGGAAAAATAAAATTCAACATAGTCCTGGTTGGGGCAGTGATAGATAAGAAAGATAAAAGAAATTCATATTATATCCTACTTAGTTAAATATTTCAATATCCTCTTCAAAGCTTTAGATAATGAGGCACTGTTATACTGATTGGTTAGTGTTTGCATTAGTATTGTATTTTTAAAGCTTATTATAATGGCATGGATTATGAAAAGAAAGTATATTGCACCAAACTACTGTCTGAATATAAAATTTTGAGTGCTTATAGAAGTGCCTAGGCAAGTAATATCCAACCTTTTCAAATCATTAAGTAAGTTATTTAGGACCCCTTAATTACTTTGTATGTGAATGGTCTCCTATTCTGCAATCTAACATGAGTTTATTTTTACTATCTGAAATTTAGTTACTTTTTAAAGATCTGTCAAATATCTCACCTAAATATTATTTCTGAATACTATTCACTTAAAGGTGATATTGTCTATTCTTATTCACAGATATGTCCCCAACTTCCTGCTTAGAATAGATATTCAATAAATATTTGTTGATTAAATGTAACCTTAGCCTATGCATTTTATATTTAATTTCTACTGAAGGAATGATACTTCATAAGTTCTAAATATTTTGTTTCCCATTCACTCACCAGAACTGCTGTACAGAAGTTATATCTTTCCAGGCCAAATTAGAAAACCTTAATAAAGCTTTGCTTTATCATGGGGTTAATGAAGAATTTTTCAAATTGGCAATGACTGCTCAAAATAAATGATTGATAACTCTTGCCAAATAAAATCAATGTATTATATCAAACTATATAGTAAATGTATGTAAATGCCAGATGTCATGATGATAATGTTAACTTTCCTCAATTTTCACTTCGATCTGATAAAATGAGCTGCAATCTTATTTACTATTTCTTTATAGATTTTTGTTATAATTAGAATGAGTATCAATATTAAGTAATGCATCACCACATTACCATGCTTATCAAAGACACAAATTATATGCACTATAAGTTATTAATTCTGAATTCTGAACAAGTTCTTGGAAATGAAATTCCTAATATTCACCAGAACTGAATTTTCCCCCACATATCTCTCTAGTTCTACATTTGGGGATTTTCAAATGTCAAAGATATCCATGAGACTTGATAGCATTTTCTACATTCAAAATGACTAACTATGAAATTATTAATGTCAATCAATTACTGCTGTTTGACCCTTAGTCAGGCTTTCTAGGGCATCCCCAAGTCATACTCAGATCTAATTTGGGAAAGAAAAGTAAAAGAAAAACTTGAAAAGTTTGGAAACAATATAATCTCTAGCATTTATTTTAATTAGAATTTACTATCCCTTCTACTAAAAATCAAGTAAGAAAATATCTTGACACGAAGTTGAAACATTAAATCAATCAAGGTGCTAACAAGACACCACAGCCCTGAAGGATATTTCACTTGTAGAAATAGAAATTTGAAGGCTTTGAAACCTGTTTTTTCTACCTTATTTTAATGTTTATTCTTTTTTTCTTTTTATTGAATTTATTGGGGTGACACTGGTTAACAGAATTACACAGGTTTCAGGTACACAATTTCAAAACACGTCTGTACACTGTATTGTGTGTTCATCACCCCAAGTCAAGTCTCCTTCAATTACCATTTATTACCCCTATACCTTCCTCCACCTCCCCTCCACCCTGCCCCCAGCAATTACCACACTGTTGTTCCTGCCTATGAATTTTGTCTCTTTTTTTTTTCAAATTTATTTTTGACTCACTCCCCCCCTCCCGTCCTCCCCCCACATACACACCCAGCTCCACCCTCCTAGACAGCTGTCAGCCTGCTCTCTATCTATGAGTCTGTTTCTATTTTGCTTGTTAGTTCATTAGATTCCACATGTGAGTGAAATCATATGGAACTTGTCTTTCTCTGACTGGCTTATTTCACTTAGCATAATGGTTAGAATGGATTATATCAATCAGAAAGTGATCCACAATGCTGTACACCTGAAACTAATACAAAATAATATTGAATGTAAACTGTAATTGAAAAAAAATTAAATATTTATATATATTCTGAAGATTTTAAAAAAATTGAGGGGGGAAAAAGTGGGTGTGGCAGGTAATAATCCCAGAACACTTTGGAATTCTTCTGAAAATTTGAGTTAAATCTTACTGTCCACTAGATGGCACCTAATATTTGGCAACCATAACACTATTTCTATGGCTTAAAATAACTCTAGCACCAGGTCAGTTCTGACAGAACAAAAATGAATCCTGCCACAAACATGTAACACTTCCTTGTCAGAAATCTAAATTTAAAATGCATGTGATTTTTCTGGTTACACAAGAAAATATATAATGCCTTTTTATTGTTCCCAGGTTTTCTAACTTTTGAACAAATGTAAAATTTAAATTTTCTTACATAGAGCAGTTGATTTGCATCATTCTAAAGTAGAAATTAAGACCATTATGCACTAAGTATGCTTCATTCTTTAAGCATCAGTTTTATTTTTCTAAAGCCAAATTAAGGTATCATTTAGATATACTAAAATTAAAAAGACACTGTGACCAACACTACCTTTAAAAGATTTATAGTAACAGACCTCCCTTTTATTCATTTATTAATACTTCACCAATATTTTAGAGCAATACCTATGATAAAAGCCTGTGCTGTGCATAGTAGCATCTGAATATATGACTGTTTGTCTTTCCATAACACATGAAACAAGAAAGAAAAAATCCTACCTATTTTAATTCATATTTAATGCCTAATAAATTATCTAAGAGAATAGCAACATTCAAGTGATTGTAGATTTACCATAATCAATAAATCTGGAGAAATAAGATTTAGATGAAGATAAATTAAGATAAAGCAAGAACAAAGCCTTTAAAAGTGTTAACTGAAATGTTCATTTTTTTTCAGATGGTTTTATATTTTCATACTGAGAGACAATTTAATTGTGGCATGGCGAAGGGAAGAGAGATGTCCTCATGTCCGCCAAAACGTTATTTTCTCTCACTTCTACTTTCTTCTATATTTCTTGTCTTTTCTTCTCACTCTATTTTGCTCTCTCATTTCCTTTGCCATCCTTTCTCCTCACTCTACACCAAGCACGTCAAACTCAAAGGCTAACATGGGCCAAATAAACAAGGTTTAGGTTTATGTGGGCTGGAAAAAAACAAAAGCTTCAATTTTCATAGAAACGTAGGTTTATTTCGATAGAGACATGCTGAATACAAAGGGCTTAAATAAATAAGTAATCACTAACATAAAATAATAGAACATTTTAATAAAAGTTAATATTTTTTCTTGAACATTAACTTACCAGACACTGAATAACTGCACAAATTAATAAGCGCAATGCAAATAAACCTATTTTTCTTGTTCTCCAAAAACGAAATATTTCCTGTTGTCCACACCAACAAGTCAGTCCAAGGCTAATGACGTGGCCATCGGCTGCTAAAATATCCGCTGCTGGTATAGTGGAGAGAGATGGTGTGCCTGCTGAATGTAACAGGATTATAGTCATCAGTCATTAACAAACTTTGTAGGTCGTTATTAATAATTGTGTATAACAAGGTATTGTAAAAAGTAAGTTACAAAATTTTTATTAAAACGTTTCTTACATACCGTTATATTGGCTGGGCCACAAAAATATTAATTGTGGCCCGTGGGCCGAGAGTTTGACATGCTTGCTCTACACATTCCCTCAAGGTGCTCTCATCTATCTACTTCCTTGGCTTTGGTTGACAGCATATATGCTAGTAATATTTCTATTTTGCTCTTATCTAGCTTTCTCCCTGGGCTCCCATTGGAATATAGATTTACTGGGCACACTGCCTAGATATCTGATAGGTAAGTCAAAATCACCTTATGTAAAACTCACCCTTTTGCATGATACACCCGCTCACCTAAGCCAGAAAACTGGAATTTTTCAGATTTTCCCCTTTCCTTCACCTCGCATATCAGGCAGTGTTGTGATCCTTATCTTTTAAATATCTCCTACATTTAATCCCTTCTTTATCCCATTCAAACTCAGGATTGCAAGCAAATTTTCCTTTCTTGGTTGGCCATCTATTTGCCTCTCAAAATTATATTTATTTTCTATCTTGATCCTGCCCTTGAGATTGAAATACTCACAATTCATCTCCTTTTATCTCTCCTGCCTCTGACACTGATTATTCCCTTTATCCACTGTCTTGATTTTTTTCTTTTTAAATATGTTTTTATTTATTTGAAAGAGGAAGGGAGAAGGAGATAGAAATACCAATGGTGAGAGAGAATCATTGATCAGCTGCCTCCTGCACACCACCTTCTGGGGACTGGGTCAGCAACCCTGGCATGTGCCCTGACCAAGAATCGAACTGTGACCTCCTGGTTTATAGGTCAATGCTCAACCACTGAGCCACACCAGCCAAGCTGTCTTGATTTTTAGCTTGCTGAGCTTGTGTCTCTTTTCAGGGTTTAGCACATAATAACCAGATAGAGCTGGCCAGAGCACCAAACCAATACCTTGACACAATATGTGTCTAGATTTTGGTGTTGTCATCAATAAAATGGGCAGGCAATGAATCTGCATCATTGCATTTGTAAGAGCAATGAAATGAATATAGTGCTGAGAAAAGTGCCTGGTGTATAAAAAGCATTATTATGAAAATAAATGTCTGACATGCATAGTCATAGTAGTTACTGCTACTATTATTATTAAGTACCTACCCTAGGTTCTGAACTAGATTCTAGAAACATGAGATGGACATATATTGTTTACCTGTCTGTCCTTCGTCTAGACTCTAAGATCTCTGCAATTATAAACTGCATCCTACTTAATTTTGAATAGCAAATACCTAACATAATCCATGATGCAGACTAGAATTTTAAATAAATTAAGAAAGATTGATGGCATGTCAATTTCCTTTCATTATTAGAATGGGATTTTAATAATACATAAATTATTTACATCATCAGTCCCAGGATATAGTAGATTCTCTAATCTCAATAGATGGAGGAAGTGGGGGGAAATTGTAATTTTTATGAGATGGAATTATAGTTTAGGATTAATAAGCAAAAAAAGAAAAAACAACAAATGGATGAATATACAAACACTGTTTTATTACCTATGTACATGCTTTAGTTGGAGATTATAGTGTAACAGTGCTTTGCTATCATGCTGTCATCTCAAGACTGACATTAAAGAAGAGTCTCAGTTACGTAATTCTTATTTTTTTTCTGTCCTGACAGTAATGAATTCACTTCAATGTAGCATAAGTTAAATCAGCTTTACACCAAATTTGACTTTTGCAGAGTATGTGAAATGGGTGAAGTTATATAAGTCTTCACTATATGTCCATATCCACACTCCAAGGATATTAAAAAAACATGTATTTTTAAGAAATTCTGATAGGAGATATTGGCATTGCTTTACATTAAATGTGATAAGATTTTGAAAGGAATTTATGTGCAGGCTTGTTTGATGATCTTCTTTGTTTTCAGAAATACTAGGTATAGTTATATTACTACTTTCTTTTTCCTTTTATAAATTAACATGTCCTGAAATCCTGTTATAATCAATTATTAGATCTAAGAGTATTTTTTTGGCTTATTCCCTGGAACTTTTACATAATCGTGTTATCTGCAAAAAATGGTTTATTTTTCCTTCTGAGTCTGTATACCTTCTATTTCCTTTTCTTATTTTATTTTTAAATGATCGACTGAATTTTTTGAGATACAAATGTCTGTACCTCCACCCAGAAACTTGTTATATGAAAGGGGTCCTAGATTACATATGTTTATTAGTACTTTAAGTGGGTATTAAAATCAACCAGGTTTGTTCCTGGCCAAAATGGCTTAGTAGATAGAGTGTCAGACCACAGACTGAGGGTCCTGGGTTTGATTCCAGTCAAGAGCACGTACCTTGGTTGCAGGCTCCATCCCTGGCTCTGGTCAGGCATGTGTGGGAGGCAACCAAAGTTTCTCTCATCTCTCCCCCTCCTTTCCACTCTCTTTAAAAATCCATGGAATTAATTTATTGTGAGGATTAGCAACAGCAAAACAAAAACAAAACCAATGAGGTTTGGAAATGACTGCCCAAAGAGTATATGAATGGTTAATATGAGCAACTTTTTCAGAGGAGTAAATGAATACTAGTTTGATTAGTTTGCTTTCAACAAGCAGAACTTGAGAAATGTAATACAGTTCCCCACTTCAAATTCTATTTCCTTTAATATACCAAAGAATAAGAAACATCAAGTAGAAAAAGTGTGTATCAAATATATTCATTTTGACAGCAAAGCATAAAATAAATTTTAAAATAATAAAAATAGTTTAAGGAACCTCTGAGAAAATATGAAGCATGACAACATTTGCATCATAAAGATACCAGAAGAAGAGAGAGAGAGAGAGGAATTGAAAAATCTATTTGAAGAAATGATTGATAAAAATTTCCCTAACTTGGGGAAGGAAATAGACATACAAGTACAGGGAGCACAGAGATTCTCAAACAAAATAAACCCAAAGAAGCACACATCAAAACACATCATAGTCAAAATGTCAAAAGTTAAAGACAGAGAGAGGATATTAAAAACAACAAGCGAAAGTCAGATACATAAAAAAGGGATCTTCTATAAGACTTTCTTCTGATTTCTCAACGGAAATTTTGTAGGCCAGAAGAAATTTTCAGGAAACGTTTAACATGATAAGAGAGAACCTACAACCAAGATTACTCTACCCTGCAAGTCTATCAATTAGAATCAAAGGATATATAGTTTCCCAGACATAAAAAAGATAAAGGAGTTCATCACTACCAAACCAATCCTATATAATAAAAGGCTAATCTGCAAATAGACTGAACAGCGAACAACACGGACAACAGAACAACCGGTCGCTATGACATGCGCTGACCACCAGGGGGCTTGCATAGAACATGTCAGGCATCGGCCGCGGTGGGATGGTGAAGCAGGTGAGCGGGGTCACCAGACCAAGCCAGGGCGCCGGTCACTGTCATCGGGGAAAGCCTCTGGTGGTTACTGAAAATTCTTTGCTCCCGCGAGCTGTGGTCCCACCCGGTCTTGCACCTGCTGCTGGCACCGGCCTCGCTTGCACTTGCAGCCAGCACCGGAGCTGCCACTTGCACCCACTGCTGGCACCCGGCGAGGGTCCTGAATGCTCGGCACCATCAGTGGGTGTGAGTGGCAGCTGCCGGCCCCGATCGCCCCTCAGGGCTTCTCTACCTCCCCCTGCTCCTGAGGGGAGATCAGGGCCAGCAGCCACTGCTCGCACCCACTTACGACGCTGGCCCTGCTTGCACCCACTGCTGGTGCCAACCCCAATCGCATGGCACTGTCAGTGGGTGCCAGTGGGGCTGGCGCTATCAGCTCATGGGAGTGGCAGCAGTGGGAGCAGGGCTGCTGCCAGAGAGAGGACCGGGGGCTGCAGAGGATAGGCTGAGACCCATCCCTGTGCCCACCACAGCCTCTCGGCTCACAGTTCCTTTAAGGTGCATGAATTCGTGCACTGGGCCCCTAGTATTATAATAAATGTTAAAGGGATTTCTTTAAGAAGAAGAAATTAGGTAAAAATATGAATAATAAAATGTCAATAACAACATACCCATCAATAATTACTTTTTTCTTTTATTTAAACATCTATTGTTGAAATTATTACATATATTCCCTTTCCCCCCCATTGATCTCTTCTAGCACAGCCCCGCCCCCATCCCTACCCAGACTTCCAATACCCTATTGTCTGTGTCCATAGGTTATGCATATATGCATACATGTTCTTTTGGTGATCTCTTCCCCCCCCCCCAATTTCTGGGGTCTCTGTTTTGTTCCATTCATCTACATGCCTGTTCTTGTGCCAATACCAGGCTGTTTTGATTACAGTGGCTTTGCAGTATAACTTGATATCTAGTATTGTGATCCCTTCAACTTTGTTCTCTCTCAAGATTGCTTTGGCTATTCGGGGTCTTTTTTTAGGTTTCATATAAATTTTTGGATTATTTGTCATATATCTGTGAAATATGCTGTTGGTATTTTAATAGTGATTGCATTGAATCTATATATTGCTTTGGGTAGTATGGACATTTTAATAATGTTGATTCTACTAATCCATGAAAACGGTATTTTCTTCCACTGTTTAAATCTTCCTTTACCTCTGTTTTCAATGTCCTGTAGTTTTCTGAGTTCAAAACTTTTACCTTCTTGGTTAGGTTGACTTCTAAGTATCTTAATTTTTTTGTTGCACTGTTAATGGAATTGTTTTATTAGTTTCTCTTTCTGAGAATTCATTATTGGTGTATAAAAATGCCATCAATTTCTGGGTGTTAATTTTATATCCTGCTACATTGCCAAATTCATTCATTAAAGCTAGTAGTTTTGGGTGGAGTTATTAAGATTTTCTATGTACAATATCATGTCATCTGAGAATAATGAGAGTTTTATTATCTCCTTTCCAATTTGGATGCCTTTTTTCTTCTTCTTGTCTGATTGCTGTGGTTAGGACTTCTAGTACTATGTTGAATAAGAGTGGTGAGAGCAGACATCCCTGTCTTGTTCCCGTTTTTAGGGGAAATGGTTTTAGTTTTTCCCATTGAGTATTTTGGGTATTAACCCCTTATTAGATTTATCATTGGCAAATATGTTCTTCCATTCAGTGTGTTTTTTCATATTGTTAGTGAGGAAGTAATGGTTTCCTTTGCTGTGTAAAAACTTTTTAGTTTGATGTAGTTCCACTCATTTATTTTTCTTTTGTTTTCCATGCCCAAGTAGATGTATCAGAAAATATATTGCTATGAGAAATATCCAACATTTTACTGCCTATGTTTACTTCTAGGATTTTTATGGTTTCCAGTTTTACATTTAAGTCTTTAATACATTTTGAGTTTATTCTTGTGTATGATGTAAGGAGGTGGTTTAGTTTCTGTCCAATTTTCCCATTTATTGAATAGACTATCTCTATCCCATTGTATGTTTTTGCCTTTGTTAAATATTGATTCGCCATAATGGTCTGGGTTTATTTCTAAGCTCTCTATTCCATTCCATTGATCTGTCTGTGTTTATGCCAGTAGCAGGCTGTTTTGATTATTATGACCTTATAGTATAGTTTGATATTAGGTAGCATGATTTCTCAAACTTGGTTCTTCTTTCTCAAGATTACAGGGGCTATTCATATAAAATTTTTAAATACTTGTTCTAGTTCTATAAAATACACCATTAATATATTGATGGGAATTGAGTTGAATCTATAGATTGCTTTGTGTATTATGACAATGTAGTGATGTTTATTCTTCCTATCTATGAACATGGTATATATGTTTTCACTTACTTAGATCTTCTTCAATTTCTTTCTTCAGAGCTTTATAATTTTCTGAGTACAGATCTTTTATCACCTTGGTAATATTTATGTCTAGGTACCTACTATTTTTTTAAGCAGTTTTAAATGGGACTGATTTTTTAGTTTCTCTTTACCATAGCCCATTATTGGTGTATAAAAAAGCCACCAATTTCTAAATATTAATTTTGTATTCTGCTATTTTACTGAACTCACTTACCAGCTCTAATAGTTTTAGTATTTTAAAATTCTTAATGGAGAATATTTTTTCAATTGATTTTTAGATAGAGTGAAAGGGAGTGAGGAAGAGGGGGAGAGAGAAACATCAATGTGAGAAAGCCACATCGATTGGTTGCCTCCCACACACGCCTTACCAGGGCCAGGGATGGAACTGCATCCAAGGTACATACCCTTGACTGGGAATAGAACCCAAGACCCTTTGGTCAGCAGGCTGATGCTCTAACCACTGAGCAACTGGTCAGGGCTCTAGTAATTTTTTGGTGGTCTTTAGGGTTTTTATTTACATCAGTTCTTCTATAAATAATGAGTTTTACTTCTTCCATTCCAATTTGGATGCCCTTTATTTTTTTCTTGTCTGATTGCAGTGGCTAGTACTTCCCAAAGATCTAATACTATGTTGAATAAGAGTGGTGAAAGCAGACATCCCTGTTATATTTCTGATCTTAAAGAAAATGCTTGTAGTTTTTCCCCATTGAGTATGAAGTTGGCTGTGGGTTTGTCATATATGGCCATTATTACATTGAGGTACGTACCCTCTGTTCCCACTGAGAGCTTTTATCATAAACTAGAGGCCCAGTACACGAGATTTGTGCACTTGTGTGTGTGTGTGGGGGGGGGGGGTCCCTCAGCCTGGCCTGCGCCCTCGGGGGGCGGGGAGGTCCCTTAGCTCAGCCTGCTCCCTCTCACAGTCCGGGAGCCCTCGGGGGATGTCAGACTGATGCCGGGAGCAGGCCTAAGCCAGCAGTCGGACATCCTTAGTGCTGCCATGGAGGTGGGAAAGGCACCCGCCAGTGCTGCTGTGCTCGCCAGCTGTGAGCCCAGCTTCTGGCTGAGCAGCACTCCGTACACTTAGCATATTAGGCTTCATTATATAGGATGGGTGCTGGATTTTTCCAAATGATTTTTCTAGTGATATTATTTTGTAATTTTTATCTTTTATTTTTTTATGTGGTGTATCACATTTATTGATTTGCTAAAATTGTACCAACCTTGCATCCCTGGAATAAATCCCACTTGATCATAGTGTATGATCTTTTTAATGTATTGCTAAATCAACTTTGCTAATATTTTGTTAAGGATTTTAGAATCCATGTTCATCGGGGATGTTAACCTAGAATTTTCTTTTTTTGTAGTGTCTTTATCTGGTTTTGAAATAACAATAATGCTGCCCTCATAAAATGTGCTTGAGAGTCTTCCTTTCTTTTGAGTTTTTTGCAATAGTTTGAGGACAGGTGTTATTTCATTGAACATTTGGTAAAATTCACCTGTGAAGCCATCTGGTCCAGGACATTGGTATACTGGAATTTTTAAAAAATACATATTTTATTGATTTTTTTACAGAGAGGAAGGGAGAGGGATAGAGAGTTAGAAACATCGATGAGAGAGAAGCATTGACCAGCTGCCTCCTGCACACCCCCTACTGGGGATGTGCTTGCAACCAAGGTACATGCCCTTGACTGGAATCGAACCTGGGACCTTTCAGTCCCCAGGCTGACGCTCTATCCAGTGAGCCAAACCGGCTAGGGCTAGAATTTTTTTTAAATTACTGCTTCAATTTCATTAGTTTTGATATGTCTATTTAAATTTTTGATTTTTCTTGATTCAGTTTTGAAGATTGTATGTTTCTAGGAATTTATCCATGTTTTCGAGATTGCCTGATTTTTTGGCATATAGTTGTTTTTAGTATTTTCTCATAATTCTTTGTATTTCTTTGGTGTTATTTGTTACTTCTACTTTCATTTCTGTTTATATTTAATTGGGTCCTCTCACTTTTATTCTTTATGAGTCTGGTTAGAGGTTTCTCAATCTTGCTTATATTTTCAAAGAAACAGCTCTTAGTTTCATTGATTCTTTGTAGTGTTTTTTAGATTTTAATTTGTTTATTTGTGCTCTGATCTTTATTACTTTCTTTCTTTTAATCACTTTGGACTTATTCATATTTCTTTTTCCACTTCCTTTAAGAGTAAAGTTAGATAGCTTATTTGAGATTTTTTCTTGTTCCTTGAGGTTTGACTGTAATTCTATGAATTTTCTGCTTAGGATTACTTTTGCTGTGTCTTATAGATTTTGGGTTGTTGTGCTCTCATTTTTATTTCAAGTTTTCTTCTTTGATATCATTGTTGACCAATTCATTGTTTAGTAACATGAAATTTAGCCTCCATGTATTTGTTTGCTTTTCAATATTTTTCTTGTGGTTGATACCTAGCTGTATAACATATGGTCAGAGAAGATTTTTGATATGATTTCGATCTTATTAACTGTAATTCTATGAATTTTCTGCTTAGGATTACTTTTGCTGTGTCTTATAGATTTTGGGTTGTTGTGTTCTCATTTTTATTTCAAGTTTTCTTCTTTGATCTCATTGTTGACCAATTCATTGTTTAGTAACATGTAATTTAGCCTCCATGTAATTGTTTGCTTTTCAATATTTTTCTTGTGATTGATACCTAGTTGTATAACATTATGGTCAGAGAAGATTTTTGATATGATTTCAATCTTATTAGATTTAGTGAGACTTGCTTTGTGTTGTAACATGTGGTTTATCCTAGAAAATGTTGAGAAGAATGTATATTCTGTTGCTTTGGGGTAAAATGATCTTAAGATATTGATTAAATCCATCTGATGTACTATGTCAATTAAGGCAAGTGTTTGTTGATTTCCTGTCTGGAAGGTCTATCCATTGATGTCAAAGGGGTGTTAAATCCTTTACTCTTACTGTAATATTGCCAATCTCTCCCTTTATTTTCATTAAGATTTGCTTTATATATTCAGGTGCTTCTATGAGGGCTACATGAATGTTTATAAGACTTATATCCTCTAGCTGGATTTCTCCCTTTATCATTATGTAGTGCCCTTCTTTGTCTCTTAATATAGCCTTTGTTTTAAAATCTATTTTGTCACATATAAATATTTCTACCACAGCTTTTTCTTTTCTCATTTCCATTTGTCTGAAATATCTTGTCACAACAGTCTAATTGTAGTGTAGCCAATACAGTTCACATTTCTAATTGTCTTTCTCCATATATATTTGTCAAAACATATGTCTTCGTTTAGGATCACTATAGATAAAAATAAAATTTTGACCTATTGTTGTCATTTAGCCCTGAGGGTAAAAAAGTTATCAAAGAAATTATTGGGCTCTAAATCTTCTAGAGAATCTTAAAACATTTGGCTCCCTGCTCTAGTTCTTCCCAGTCCATTGTTGAAGAAACATTTGGCTCCCTGCTCTAGTTCTTCCCAGTCCATGTTGAAGGAAGATACTGAAGTCAAACCTGTCATGATTGACAACGATAAGACCCAAATGGCGCCAGTCCTTTATCCTGCAAGGATGCCAGGGTCTCTGCCTCTCTGAATATCTCCCGAGGGAAGACTGAGCTATAAGAACCTATATGGCTGTTATAAGCCAAGATTAGTAAACAAATATAGATCTTTTAAAGTTTGTTACCACTCCTACCAATGTGGACAATTTGCATAGCCTCAGAACCCTACCAGGTCAGATAATGTTGAGTTTTCCAGAGAAGTATGAGTTACTGATAGAGGCAATTGACAAGGATAGAGGGATAAATTGAGACTCAGTGCTCTTTTACTAAGACATATAGAAAATCTGATATGTTTTCATAAAATAGACATTTATAGGGCCAACCTTTTTTTTGTTAAACTGTCTTGTTAATCGTGTTCAGATTCATCTTCGTTTTTCCTTGTTTCTTTGATTTTTCAGAAAGTGTCACCTTGTAAATGAAATATTAAAAAAAATCACTTAAGAACTTAAGTGTCTGTGCTTGTTCTGGTTTCCACAGGGGCTCTGTGGGGTTTAGGTGTAAGAAAGGATGAGAAAAATTTCACTAGTCGGTGCCCTGTCCTCAGAGTTCAATTTTAGCTGTTCTCGGAGATTTTAGCATCATGCTCATTACTTATTTATATCCTCCTTTTTTTAATTCCACTTTGCAGATAATTGCTACTTAATTGATACTCTTCTATGCAAACCTACTCACAAGCACAGTGCTACATAGAGGAATCATTAGTCTGTGTACGTTGTAGATTTCCTTAAAAGGGTGGTTCGAATAAGCAAAGTCATTAGCAGTTTATTTGCAACAGTGCACTTATGAAAAGCTCTATGGAGAACACATCAACAGTCTATATGTAACTGAGCAATTAACACAGGACTTCTGTACTTTGGGGTGTTAGCATGGGAATAAACAGAAGCAGATGTGAAATGTTGGTGCTGTTAGCATGCACAGTCTGTTCTGACATATGCAAATGCCACTCATGCTTACA
The DNA here is from genome assembly GCF_000412655.1 of Myotis brandtii. NCBI lineage: Eukaryota > Metazoa > Chordata > Mammalia > Chiroptera > Vespertilionidae > Myotis > Myotis brandtii. Next base: position 1,069,558 of record NW_005355923.1, on the reverse strand, counting down.
GAACCTGCAACCCCTTTTATACTTGACCTTCCTGACAAAGCCCTATTACAGAAGAGCTTCTTTTGCAAAGTGCTATTAATTATTAACTGGTCAATACCACCTTTTCTTGTTATTAGAGCTTTGCCTAAAGCCAAGTCAGAAAGCATAACAAATAAGGCGATAATACTGTTTCCCAGCTTGCCTTGACTAGGGCTCTCTTGCCAGAAGACTCCCTGAAAATAGAAAAACAAGGTCAGCGAGGGCAGAAAGGGTCTCACAAGACTGACAGATGGATCACTTGTGCAATCCAGACATGAGTTTGAATAGTGTTCTCCCTGGGACTCAGGTAAATTGTGATGATCCTGTGGTTTCTAGATAAAGGCAGAGGAATCCTGGTCTTGGGATGAATTTGCACATGAGAACTTAATTGACCATTTCCCCCTTCCTTGACAAGGGGTTGAACAACTACTATTCACTAGGACAATTAAAATTAGAAGCAAATGGCATGGATTTCTGTCCTTGTATCTTTAAAGGACAGATGATAGGCCTCATCGTTAATATTGCTTATATTATGTAAATGAAAACAACTTTTATAGTGTAAAATGTAATTCTTTCAGTCTCACTGTCAGGAAATGCTGAGATTTCTCATTGTTAAAAAATGTTACTTAAGTATTTCTGAAGTCATATATGCATCTCAGAAATGGTGACACTTCATTTAAAGAAAATTGTAACAAAGATTACTTAGAGCCTTTTTGCTCTGTAAATGGACAACCTACTCCTGAGTAGTTTGAGGAAAGACAAGTGGTTGATGTTAACAAGTTATGATTTTCAGAAATTCTTTAAATTATATTACAATATACTTTTAGGATGATGAGGGGAAATTTATCCTCAATTCATTATTTTATAAATAATATTTTTTGTGATTATGCATTATTGAATCTATGCATATATTCCAGACTTTTTATGTTTTCCTATGACTGAGCTCAACCTACTGTAAGGGCATCCCATTGGAATTAATTCAAACCATTAGTACATTCTACTCTAGATATCCTAACATTTACTCTGATCTTATACCAATACCCTCCATCATCTCTTTGTATAAACATTTATATAATATACAACCTGACTGAAGTTATTAAGCTAAGGCACCAAAAGAACATATCTTAGAGTTATTGAATTGAAATTCTATCTCCTCTCTAAGAACATAATCAACTAAATGACATATGAGAAAAATTTCTGACTTCTCAACTTTATTCTATCATGCAATTCTCAGATTTGATGAGAAATAGCAAATACTAAATCTTGTGCAGAGTGTAAATTTTCATTTGCTCATAACATAACGATATTGTCTCCATCTTTATTTTATTTGAATGCAGCCTATATTTTTCTAGGTTTTTAGATAGCTATCCAGAATAAAGTCAATTTTCTCCAGTCATATTTTAAGCATACTGAGTAGTATAAACTATATACAGTGGGGCCTTGACTTACGAGTTTAATTCATTCCGTGAGGGAGCTCGTAACTCAAATTACTCGTATGTCAAATCAAAAAGTGAAGAAGTGAGACACGTGATGCTGGGCTAATGTTGTGGCGTTCACTGTGACGTTCGCTGCGCCAACTAGCAGTGGGGTATCTGAAGCTGGCTCGTAACCCGAATTTTAGCTCGCGACTCAAAGCAAAAAATTGGCCAAGAGATGGCTCGTATCTCGAAAAACTCGTTAGTCGGGACACTCATAAGTCAAGGCCCCACTGTATATAAAACCCTAATATGCAAATAGACTAAACAGCAGAACAACCAAACAACCGGTTGCTATGATGTGCGCTGACCACCATGGGGGGATGTGTGGAACATGGCGGGCATCAGCCACAGCAGGATGGTAGAGCAGGTGAGTGGGGACACCAGACCAAGGCGGGGCAGTAGTCACTGTCGTCGGGGCGAGCCTCTGCTCGCACCCACTGCTGGGGCCCAGCGCCAGTCCCGATCACTTGGCACTGTCAGCAGGTGTGAGCGGTGGCTGCTGGCCCAGATCACCCCTGAGGGCTTCTCCACTTCCCCCTGCTCCTGATGGGTGATTGGGGCAGCAGCTGCCGCTCACACCCGCTGCTGGCACTGGCCCCAATCACTCCACGCCATGAGTGGGTGTGAGTGGGGCTGGGGCCATCAGCATGTGGGAGCGGTGGCAGTGGGAGCAGGGCTGCTGGCAGACAGGGTACTGGGGGCCATGGTGGGAGGGGTTGGGCTGGGCGTGAAGGATGGGCCGAGACCCACCCCTGTGCCCACCGCAGCCTCACGGCCCACAGTTCCCTTCAAGGTGCACGAATTCATGCACTGGGCCCCTAGTACTTAATAAAATAAAATCTATAGCATTTATTAAAATAATACATACATTTTAGGAATGTAATCTATCGAGTATGAAACACTTTCCATGAAAAGGGTTATTGGAGCCAATTCAGATGCCAACAGGAATCCTCATTTTGGGGTGAGTGAAGATAGAAACTTTAGTGCAAACAGCTTGACCATAACACAGCATGGCCATGGAATCAGCACTGCTGTGGCACAGCTGAATGGTGCTAGGGGGCAGCTGTGATGCAGCACTGGGGCCAGGTCCCTCTTCAGCGAGGCAGCTCTAGTGGAGGAGGCTCTGATCCATGGTGATCCCCAAACATTTGGTCTGCTCTGTAGGGAGATGACTTACGTGTTTCAGCTCCAGCCAAACATTGAGGGAAATGCAGTTTTCAGTCTGTGTGCAAAGTGCACTCTGAGCCAGAGGAGAGCTGGCTTAGACTGAAGTACCCGCCCCTGGCCCCTGGTTAAAATAGAGCTGCTCTGATTGGTCAGAGCTGTGCAGCTCTCACTGGATGCAGAAAGGCTCAGTCCTGTTGGTTGAAATAGGAATGCAGGAACTCTTTTATGAGGGCTGGCTCAGATGGCAGAAACAGTGCAGGCAGGTGGTCAACAGCCCAGGCAGTCCAGCGCAGGGGCTTCTCAGAGAAGTGCGGTTTGCTTGAGAGGCCCCTGTGCAGAAATCACTGCTAGGCTCTGCTTTTTTGTTTTTGTATTTTGTTTTTTAAACTGCTAGGCTCTGCTTTTTTGTTTTTGTATTTTGTTTTCTAAAGCCCAGTTAGCCACCAGGTATCTTCCCCCTCACTCATTCAGTTAGCCACCAGGAGCCCTTCTTAGTAGGTATCTTCCCCCTCACTCATCCCCCATCTCAGAATTCAGAAGGGTAAGAAGAGGAGTGAAAAGAAGTAGAAAAACTAGATAAGTGAATAAGGATTTATATGGTGAAACATAACTTTGCTTTGAATGCCTTGATTTTCAACTGGCACATGTTGAAAAGATAACAGAAATTCTGAAAGGAAATGTTTATGATCTGAGTACTATGTTAACTATTTATATATATAAAAGCCTAAGCGACCAAACGACCGAACAACCGAAAGACCAGTAGACAGAACGACCAGTTGCTATGACATACACTGACCACCAGAAGGCAGACGCTCAATGCAGGAGCTGCCCTCTGGTAGTCAGTGTGCTCCCACAGGGGGAGCGCTGCTCAGCCAGAAGCCGGGCTCACGGCTGGTGAGTGCAGCTGCAGCCATGTGAGCCTCTCCCGCCTCCATGGCAGTGCTACCGAGCGGTGGCAGCAGCAGACACAGTGGGGCCAGAATGAACAAAGCAACACCCAGCCTAGCTTGGGCTCCTCCCTGGCAGCCTGCTGCTTCGAGCACTGCCACATCCCTCGGGGAATGTTGGACTGCCAATTGCAGCCCGATCCCTGCGGGCCTAGCAGTCCAACATCCCCGAGGGATCCCAGATTGTGAGAGGGTATAGGCCATGCACCAGACCTCTAGTCTACACTAATAAAAGACAACGATGCTAATTGACCGTACCTTCGCTACGCCCAAAGCCACACCCACCAGCCAATCAGAGTGACTATATGCAAATTAACCCAACCAAGATGGCAGCCAGCAGCCACGGAGGTGGAGCAAGCAGGAGGCTTGGTTGCCACGGCAATGGAGGAAGCAAAGCTTCCCGCCTGCCCTGGCTGGCTGTGGCCTCGGCTCAAGGCAACAAAGTTTCAATTATAAAGGGTAAATAAATCCCAGATACCTGCTTCCAGCCAGCCTACACTGGGAGCTTGGGTGGCTGGGGCCATGGACAGCCTGCAAACAGCCATCAGCCCCTCACCCAGGATGGCCACACCCTCATGGGGTGAGGGT
>NW_005355923.1:1051672-1064847 GCF_000412655.1 Myotis brandtii | reverse complement strand
TCAGCCCCTCACCCAGGCTGGCCAGGCACCCCAGTAGAGAAATTAAAAAAGGAATATCATTAAGGAGAAAGGCTAAAGTTTCCATGTATGTCCCTCATGGGGACTGAAGTCCATACAAAGACATCCTAATAATCTGTGGAACTATGTAGAACTTAAGGACTCAAATTTTACAGTTTTGTTGAGTACAGGAGAAAGTCAATGGGGGCAAAAGGACACCAAAATCTAACTACTGGGGTTTGGGCAAGTTTTGTGGTGGGGAAAAGAAGTTAAAGTGACATTGTAGCTGGGACTCTTTGGGTTAAGTCAATGTACTCTTGTGAAGGCTTCCCTTGATGAATGCATAATTGATATTGAGGTTTTATATGCTGATACCATGAATGTTCATAAAGACCAGGGGGATTTTTCTGATTAGGAAGAACTATATCTGGAGAAGTTCCAGTGGGACACGTAACATACTTTCTAACCCATCTCTCTCTGTCATCTCTGCAGCTAAAACAAAGCTGCTGAATACATAGAAGCTCCCTTAAATATCTGTTGATGAATGATTCAGCTGAGCAGAAACCCAGTGGTGTTCACTGGGCTGATCTGGCTCTTGAGCCTCAGTGACAGCTATACAGAACCAAGAATGACTGTGGTTGCTCCAATTCAGTTGGAAGAGCTCAAGACAGTTCTCATAGCTCTATCAATTACTGCCTTTGATGAACCTAGTTATGGTTTTAATGATTCTTGGACTATTGACAATGGCCAAGCCCTAGATGTTTGGTCTTCCACTTGGAAAACTATAGTCTGGCAGACTGAAGGCATCTTCCTGATAGATTGTCTACATCAGGCTTTTGACCCCACCTCAGAGTGATCAATGGTACCTCACCACCATTGACACTTTTTCAAATTACAATGTTACCTTTCCAGTTCAACCCACCAACTCTGGGTACTGATAGATGTCAGGTTTTCAGCTTTCCAGTCATTTTCAGTTTGACAAACACCCAAGAACAAGGGGTTGATAGTCAAGGTTTATGATATATCATATACTCTATCATTCACAATCATCAGACAAACACCCAAGAACAAGGGGTTGATAGTCAAGGTTGTTTATGATCTACCACATACTCTATCATTCACAATCATCTGGTATTGTTGATTTTTGGAATAGTCTACTACAACATTGACTTAAAAAGCTGTCTGACTCAATCTAACTCCTTCATCCCATCCTGGTCCACACAATTTAGAAAGACAGCTTGGTCACTGAATATGGCTTTCAAATGGATCATCTCCCCTTGGCCACTTCCTGGATAGTCATAGTGATCAAGACAAAGGAAAAAGGGATATAGACCTTTAGAAACTTTTGGATAGTAAGCTATTCTTTTTTTGGGGGGGGGTGTCAAAATTAGTAAACTATTTTTAAATTTCAAAAAATAAAACAGAGAAAGGCAGCTTTAGCTTTGTTCTTGAGGAGGGACTTCAGCCCTCTCCAACGACCACGCGAGGGTGAGCCTGACCCTTCACCCGGTCTCTGGCCTCTACCCCAGAGCTTCAGCCTGCCCGCCCAGGCTCCACCGCCCTGGCCAACCCTATCAAAGCCCGAGGATGGCTTTGATGCAGCTCCAGATCGAGCTCACTTGCCACTTCTGCCTCCTACAGCTCCGCCCTGCCCCGAGTGGCCCCTGGCCCAGGCCCGCCCTGCAGGGCCTGAGCTTTGATTCTAAGCTATTTCTATGGCAGGCATGATTGAATTTTCCTTGTCCCTAAAAGCAATTATCAGGATGGTCTGATTGGTATACTCTCTGAGTGGCAGCCAACCAAAATGGGACCTAATGAAATCTAACTGAAAAAGATAAATATTTTAGTCAAAGATAAAGAACTTACAGACAGTCCTCAGGTTACGTCGGACTCGATGTACATCGTTTCGTGGTTACGTTGCCATCTCCCATTTACAGTATTTATATAAAAAAAGTTCCATCATTTTGACATATGTACATATGTGCTTTATATTTTTTATTATTTATTTACCACAAGTAAAGGTCAGGAAGTGTTATCTTTCTTTTAATTTGTTTTTACTGTTTCACTTCATTACTGCTGTGTATGCACTCCATGTGAGTGACGTAGGTGCTTATGTAGGTGGGTTACTACTTACAGTGAAAATCGCATTTAGTCGCGCCTTAGAACTGATCTCTGATGTAACCCGAGACCTACTGTATATGCCAGGGGCATGACTACCCACCATGACCTGCCCAGTTAGAATTCATGATCAGATCACTCCGTGAGGTTGCATTTAGTTAGATTCACTACAGGGCCCCCTTTTGGTCCACAATGTGCAGTTACAATCTGACCTCTTTGCAGGTCAGCCAGGTGGCTTATCTTGTTGGATTTACGTGGCCTTAGAACATAAGGATCATAACCAGTTAGTTGAGTACACAGCTTTAGAGAGGCTCGGACAATGGCCATCATGCCACAGTGGGGGATATGTGGATTTTAACAATTTTTAAAAAAATGCCCATGTCCTGCTTTTTCCTTTACCCTTTAGTATACAGTGATGGCGAACCTATGACATGCGTGTCAGAGGTGACACGCAAACTCATTTTTTTGATTGATTTTTCTTTGTTAAATGGCATTTAAATATATAAAATAAATATCAAAAATATAAATCTTTGTTTTACTATGGTTGCAAATATCAAAAAATTTCTATATGTGACACGGCACCAGAGTTAAGTTAGGGTTTTTCAAAATGCTGACACGCCGAGCTCAAAAGGTTCGCCATCACAGGAGTAGGAGATAATTAGAAACAAAGTTGAAGTTTTGTGATAGTGGTCAGATTAATCAGAGTGGCTGATGAAATCATGTATTCACAGGAAAATCTTCCAGAAGCCTAGATGGTTTAGAAACAAAAAATGGATATTGTTGGGAGACAATTGTCAGCAGGTCTCTGGAGATTCTGCTTATCTTCAGAAGTGAGGCATTGGCTGTATTTTATACCAGACCTGTTTTTAAAGGATATTTTCCTAGTGAACAGCTTCGAAAAATAGAGATAATGTCTCCACCCAGAGCAAAGAACAAGCTTGCTTACAGTCTTGGAAGAGAGTGTGGCTCTCCACAGCAAAGGGCAAACATGCTTGCTCTCCAGTATGACAAAGATAGTGTCTTCCTCAGGGCAGAGAAAAGGCATAATTATCCGTTTTAAGGATCCAGGTTTGCCCTGGCCAGTGTGATTCAGTTGGTTGGAGGTGGCAAGTTTGATTGGTTATGGTTGTGGGTTCCATTCTGAGTTGGGGCATTTGGGAGACAACTGATGGATCTTCCTTTCTCACATCAATGTTTCTCTTTCTCTCTCCCCTCCTCTTTCTAAAATCAATAAAACAAAGTGGAAAAAAGAGAAGATCCAGGTTTAACAATTTCAGGGTTCTCTTTTTTCAATGCAACCATTTGTGTGCTGTTGACATAAGAATGTGAAAACCTGTAGATAATTTTTATGAGTTTATTTGAGTCAAACTGACAACAATACTGGAAAGAAAGATCTTAAATGCTCCAGAGAATCACAGTTTTGCAATTTCTTTTATGTGTTTGGAATTAAGGAGAGAACACAGGGAAGGTTATATGAAGGTGGAAGAAAGCAAGGTGGGAATTGGATTAAAGAATATGTTAACAAGATTATACGCCCTCTTATTTCAAAGGTGTATTAACCTAGATGTACAGAAAGCATGGGGCTTGCTTAGGGCAAAGATAAACCTTTTACTAAAGAAGTTATATGCCTGGGGCATGACTACCTACCAAGACCTGCTTAGATAGAAATTTGTAATCAGACCACCCTATGAGGTTACTTTCAGTTAGATTTACTTCAGTGCCCCATTTTGGTCCACAAGATATGGGTATAATCTGACTCTCTTTGTATTCACTTTGTGCCCTTGGGGCACAGAATTTATCTTAAGGAGATAATCACATTGTGTGAAAATATGTAGAGCTATATGCACAAAGATGGTTTTTGCAGTACTGTTTACAATAACAAAAATTAGAAATATTTATCAATAGAAGAGTACTAAAATATATTGTGGTTTATATATACAATACAGACTAGGTAGTTATTGATATGAGCTGTTCAAATACTCAGGTATACTATTTTATATGGAACTTTGCCCAGCATAGTTAAGCAACAAGTGGTAAGAAACGAGGACTGAGTAGGTAGGCAGAGGCCAGATCTAAAAGGAAGTTAACATGATATATCAGAAAATTTAATTGAAATAAATTAGATGATTATATTTTTATTTGGAATGAAACTATGGAAGGATATACAGATTACAGTGAAATCACCAAAATTATTTAAGAGTCTAGGCAAGATCTAATGGAAATGATGGGGTGACTTCAAGAAATATATCAAAGGGAAAATTAATAGGATTTGACAAAGCACTGGATATTACTATATGAGGTAGGGATTAAAGAAAATTGTGAGAGAGTGGAAGGTATTAAAAATGGCACCCAGATGAAACCTGGGAGGATGCGCTGGTCTGGATTACCTTCTTTAAGAACATGTTGAATAAGTAGGTGGATGTGTCCTATGGTGTTAAAGCCGAAGAGTGAGTTCTGGGCTGGAGTGTAGATTTGGGAGCTGTTAATACAAAAAAAATATTTTAAATTATGGTTCACAATGAGATTCCCTGCAGAGAGCATATGAAACATGACAAAAAATATCAAAGATAGAAATGTACAAAACAACATTTTTGTGGTTAATGAAAGAGTTTTTAGACAATGAAAGCAGGGGCATTGAACTAGAAAGGACTCAGAATTAATGTACTCTGAAAAACAGGGAAGAGTTTTTTAGAGAAATGTAACCTCTCTTATTGGAACACATTACTGTTATATCAAATCATTGTTTCCATGGACATTTTGAAAGGGTCAATGAGACACAAAGAGATTTACACTAAAAAAAATGTCAGTGGGGAGTGTAGGTTATATATTTTTAAAATTCTTACTGGACATTTCTTTTGTAATAAAAAGACTGAAAACAAAACTCTAATCTTTTTGGCTAGAACAAATGTGCAGGAGACAGTGACTTTCAAGATAAGTGACTAAAGGAAGATGTTATATATTTGTCTTCTTAAAAAAGAAGACATGGATTTTTAAAATGTCTGACATGAGGGTTAATCCATCTGAATCCTGGTGACACCCAAGGAAGACAAGAGAGGCCTCAACCTGATACCAGGACCCAGGTTCTTGTCACAGCACAAGAAAGCATTCAAGAGCATGACAGAAAGATTTAGCAAAGTACAATAACTTACCAAAGTGATAGCATGCACTCCAGAAGTGAGAGCGGGCGGCCTTGGAGAACAAGATGCCTGGATGGGGTCTGGGTGGAACATTTTTATTAAACTTGGGCAAAGAGGGTGACAGAGTGCTCCTTGGCTTCTGGTGGGTTGACTGCCATGCTGCTTGTCCTAGTCCATCCTCTCCAGATAGCAATTTTTTTTTTTTTGTCCTCCCAGAACTGTCATGTTGACTCTGGGAGCAGGGTGGGGGGCGTGTCCCAAAAGGATAATGCAGATTTATTAGAAAGGTATTTTAATGGCCTGCTGGTCACTTTTAGGTTGGTATGGCTGCTGAATCTGGTTGAGACCAGTTTTGTTGATCTCAATGACAGGAAATTGGGGAGAAGGTAGCGGGAGAACAGGTGGTCAGTGAAGATCACATCTGCCATGTTCCAGCAAAGACAGAAAAGGGAAGGGGTAGAGTTTGAGGCCTTGTTCCCTGTTCTAACTTTCTTGCCTCATAAGGACCATGCTCTGAAACCATGCACGAGTGCTTTCTCCCTCAGCCACGCCGGTTCTCCTGGCTAGATGGAAAGAGAGAGCTAAGAATGCAGATGTGTACAACACATCCCCATTTCAGGGGTCTTAAAATATTTTTTTTAAGAAAAAGACATAATGCCTAATGATAAAGAATATTCTGATTAAGTGCCAACTATCATGATGGTTACATTTGCTAATTATTTGTCCTGCTTAAAAAAACCCGCCAGAGAGTTTTATATTTGGTATAGAATTTCGAAGACTGTTTCTTCTATTTAAGTGTTTGGAAATATTATGAAAAAGAGTCCTTAAAAATTCAACAAAATGTATCAAATAATTAATCATAAAATATCTTCCCCTTCACACTCTCTACTTTTCTGTCTTCCACCCCATTCCATCACTCCTGGCATCTTATAGAATTGAAAAAATAGAACAAAGGCGTGCGAAGAGACAAACAGGGCATAAGACCTGTCCTGTTTGTGAAGGATGACAGGTGAAGTGGTCACCTTCGTTATTTAGAGGAAGGTTCATGATGGGATGCCAATTAAATTTGTTCCTTGCACTGGTAAGTTTGAAGAAGCAGGATGTAATATTTCTTCAGATTATTTTATAATTTACTAAAACTTATTCCTCCTGTGTCCTCCTGACACTTTATGCAATGTTCCCAGATTCTCTCCTCATCAATTTCCTTCTTGGTTTTTGAAAGAGAGAAGCCCAAGTCATTTTCCAGACCTAGTTCCTTGTGATTACTATTGAAAATTGCCTTAAAATGTATGTGCTATGTGGCTATACATATTGAGAATAGGGGAGGCTCACTGTGTAATCTATGCATAACATGAAGGATTTATAAAAGAAAAGGCTATTTATAGATTACGATCTAAACTCTTATCATGTTCTTTTCCTTACCAGAGAATCCCACTTCGATTTCTCTTTTTATCCCCTACCTTGCTAATGAAATCTTTCTTTTTTAATGCCTGTCTTTGTTTTGCTTTTTATGAAGAGAAACTTCAGTTTTCACTCTTGGTTTATCCATTTTTATCTTGTTTTCTAATGGATAGATGGTCTGTTGTTTTGTATTTCACTGCTAAGTTGGGAAATTTTCCACCTCATTTATTTAATGAACTAATTACAATTCTTCCGACTTTAATTTGATCAACTACAATTTATGTTTGGTTACCTCAAGTTCCCAGACTGACAGAAATTGTGTCACTTCTAGCAGCTACAAATGCCATTGGAAATAAAAATTTGGTGTCGTTCCAATCAGTCAGCTCTCCCTTCTCCTTTTTTAATTATTTATTTTATTTTTTAAGGCTCAACTTCTGTCATTAGGAAGCAAGTTGTTCATTATTCCAAAACCTGCTAAGAACACGATTGCTACCCAAGCAGAAGGGAATCTGTTTTAAGTGGTGAGACATTGGGTTGATTGTGGAAGAAAAAGGTGCCTCACACTTTCCCTTCACTGGTAGAAATGCTTTATTTTAGAATTCTCAGACCTGGTCCTTAATCACATTATTCTCAAAATAGAACGTAGTGACATTTATAAAGGAGGAATGAATTTTACTTTTTTTCGTTACACCTAAATGATTTAAAATTTAAACACATCATGAAGAAAGATCAACAAAGTTATCTATTAACAGTACAATACTTAATTTAGTGGATTCAAGTCTGTAGAATGTTAAAACAATAAGATTAAGTGTTGAAAGACTTATTCTAAATATTTATTTAGCTACATCTACCTATATCACTGTAATTGGTGTTTCTCTGAGATACTAAGAAAGCAGAATTTAATTTGATTCAACAAATATTTATTAAGTTACCACTATAACCAAGATACTGTGCAAACTACTACATAAAATACAAATATAGAAATATAGTCTAGCAAAGACTTGAGTTGGGTTCTGTTTATTTCAGACAAGATTTATTGAGCAGCAAGGTACAGTGCTCAGTATTAAAAAATACCCCCATTCTCTATAGGCAAAGGAGCTTACAGTCTAGGAAATTAGGGTTGATTAATATTTAAAATTATATACAAAATCTTGCACGCAGATGATGTGTATGCAAGCCTTGAAGGACATGTAGGGCTAGGGTAACTGGACACAGAAGACAGTACATGTGTGGTAGGGAAAGATGGCCTGAACAAAGCTGCAGAGGAGGGAGTGAGGAGCAAATGGACAGGAATGCTTTCCTGATGCTTCTGGATACATCCTGAACTGCTGGGGTTCTGGACTCAAACTCTATGGAGTCCAGTTGTTCTTGAACCCAGTTCCAAAAGTTGCTACACCTGTTATACTACTGCTGGCTGGGCCAGAAAGCAGACACTTTATGTGTACAAATTGGTATAATGTATGTGCCATATATATGTGTGTGTACATATATGTTATCAGCTCGCACACAGCTCTTTAATCACAGTTCATTAATTAATGTATTTATGAATACATACCTTTTGCTAAGCCTTGTGGAAGAACTAAAGATGAAAACTAGTTCCCATTATCAAGGAGTAAATGGCATCAAGAGAAGAGGAAGAAGGTAAATATTGTAAAGAAAACAGAATAAATAAAAGCAAGGAGGTAAATAACCCCATGTCTCTTCCTGGAATTGACAAGTATTTAATTTGAACTATGGTTGAAAGAGCTGTCCATCCAGGAATGAATTTGATAAAGTGAGAGTTCATGGAATCAGAGTATATCATGTTCAGAAGCTTGGGTTTTATAAATCAGAGAAACTTTAAAAGGTTTTAAGCACAAGAATTGATACCAATTCAATAGCAGGAAAGGAGCAAAGGGAAGGCCACATATTATAGGCACATCATTTGGGCAGCTTCACCGGGAAGCTACAACTTTACACTCCCTATGGGTCCAGCGGAGGGGAGATAGACACATGCTCAGTAAAGCTGTGGTGCCGTAGGGAAGGTACTTGCCTTTCAGTCACACCTGGGAACAGGTCATTGGCCAGAATGGGCATGGCCACAACAAAGACCTGAAATTTGTGGTATTTAATCCCCTAAACAAAGGAGTTCAGTCTCTTGTGCTCTTGGATCCCCCTATGCTCTTGGGACTCTTACTAGTATTGCTTGGGGCACACTCTCCTATATTTGCCCACATGGCCCACAGCCCTGTGGACCCCACACACAATGGACTAATGGACTGCAACTAGCCTGATGCTGAAGTGGACCCCACTGGAGCATGGACCGGAACTCCGGACACTTGATTTTCTTCTTGCTTTACTGAAACCTCAGCTACACTTCTCCCAAGATGGGATGAAAGGAAATGGCACTCAGAAACCCAGGTATGTAATTACACGCAAATAAAAATCACTCATTCTCCCATGCAAGTCTCAGAAAATTCTTTTGCTTGAGATATTGTAAGGACTCCCTCCCCCCCGCCCCCCAGAACTCAGTGGGGAAGATGACACTCCAACTTCCCGATAACAGGACAATGTAATTAGATTTAGGTTTTAGACAGTCTCTCTTGTAGCAATGTCGATAATAAGACTAGAGATCAGGACACATTTGCAGGATTACAATAGATAAAGTGACAGCTATCAAATAGACAAGGAGATATTGAGTAAAATTAGTAACATTTTGTCCCTTGTTAGATATGGGAAATGGAGTATAGGGAGGAATCTAGGATAAATACTGGGTTTAAGATTTGAGTGACTAAGTAGATGGTGCTTCTACTCAACAAAGCAAGGGACAAAAGGAAGTAAATATTTCTTGGGCCAAGTTGAGTGTGAGGGATATGAGGAAATAAAAATATGGAGTAATCTGTTTTATAAAATAAAGATTGAAAAAGACCTCTAGCAATCTAGGGCCAGCAGCCTCAATCTGGCCCATCACCTAATTTTGTTCACCATGTAAGCTAAGAATATTTTTGCCTTTGTTAAATGGCTGCAAAAAAAATCAAAAGAAGAATATGTAGTATTAGTTTCCAAGAGCTTCTATAACAAAGGACCACAGACTGGGTGGCTTACACCACAGAAATTTATCTTCTCACCTAGAAGTCTAAGGTGTCCACATTGTGTCGGCAAGTTGGTGTCTTCAGAGGCCTCTTTCCTGGTTGATGGGTCTCTTCTCTGTGTTATTGCACCATTGGTTTTCCTTCTATATCTGTCTGTCCAAATATCCTCTTCTTATACGGGCATAATTGATTATGGCCCACCATAATGAACTCATTTGAATGTAATTATACCTTAAAGATTCCATTTCCAAATACAGTCACATTCCGAGGAGTTAGGGCTTCAACATGTGAATTTGCAGGTGGTGGGGAGGAGGGTAACAATTCATCCATAGCATATGTCATCACATGTTCATCACATATAAAAGTTGCATGAAATTAAAATTCCAGTGTTTTATTGGAACATAGGCATGTTCATTTATTCATATGTTTTCTATGCCTGCTTTTTTTAAGGCTTCTTTTTAAAAAAATATTTCTTTATTGATTTCAGAGAGGAAGGGAGAAGGAGAGAGAGATAGAAACATCAATGATGAGAGAGAATCATTGATCAGCTGCCTCCTGCCCCCCCCCCACCCCCCACTGGGGATTGAGCCTACAACCCAGGCATGTGCCCTTGGCTGGAATCAAACCTGGGACCCTTCAGTCTGCAGGCTGATGCTCTATCCATTGAGCCAAACCGGCTAGGGCTATGCCTGCTTTTTTTTTTGCCATAACAACAAGGTTGAGTAGTTGTAACAGAGACAGAAAGCTTGCAAAGCCTAAATTAGCCACTATCTGTCCCTTTACAGAAAAGTTTGCTATCCTCTACTCTGGGAGAAAGATGAGTTGGTGGTTACCAGTTTAGGACTGGTGATATGAGCAATGAGATTACTAAGGAAGAATGGGTTGTGTGGAAGGAAAGAGTGGAGGCTTGCACAGTTATGATGCAGACAGGTAAGAGAAGGAACAGGAAAATGAACTATCAAGGTAATGGAGAAAGAATTAGCAGAGCTGTCAGAGAAAAGGACAGTGTTTCACAAAGAGGGTGCAATGAATAGTGACAAGAAAACAGAAGGTGTCAAATGTCATTGGGGCCAGCATTTCCCATAGGAAGAGCTGATAAATTAAAGCAAACACTATACAGAACTGAGCATAATAAGCATTAAAAATGGCTTTAATGTTTAGGGGTGGGTCTGGTTTGCTGGAGGGCTTCCTCAATGTTCCTATCCTACCCTCTGCTTTGGTCACTCTATTTAGAAATGACTCCTGTATATCAAGGTACTAGAAATATATTTTAATTAAGTGATTTTAATAAATAAGTGCAAATGACATGACGCTTGGTGTTCATAGCTAATATAAGAGCATAATTAAATTGCCAAGATAAAGACTTCTTTTTAAAAAATTTACCTTTATTATTGACTAGAGGCCCGGTGCATGAAAGTTGTGCACTGGGGGGAGGGGGCTGGAGCATCTCCTCAGCCCAGCCTGCACCCTCTCCAATCTGGGACCCCTCTCACAATCCTGGACCACTGGCTCCTAATTGCTCACTTGCCTGCCTGCCTGGTCGCCACTAACTGCCACCCCCTGCCTGCCTGGTCACCCCTAACCGCCCCCCGCTGCCAGCCTGGTCATCCCTCATGACCCCTCTGCCGGCCTGGTCGCCCCATGCAGACTGCTTGTTCAGTCATTTGGTCATCCCTCACTAATCCCCCTGCCAGCCTGGTCGTAGGCAGCCATCTTGTGAGGGTGTGAGGGTTAATTTGCATATTACCTCTTTATTATATAGGATAGTATTACAGATTTCCCTTTTTTTCCCCCCATTGACACCCTCCACCAGCACCTGGCCCTCCCAGGCCTTCAGCACACTACTGTCTGTGTCCATGGGCTATGCATATAATTTTCCCAGTTAAACTCCCCCACCCCTACCTTCCCTCTGAAATTCATCTGTTTGTTCCATGATTCTATGTCTCTGGATCTATTTTGTTCATCAGTTTATTTTGTTCACTAGCAAAATCTCAGACATATCTCATAGCAGTATATTTACCAGTACATCTCTGAGGGCAAAGAAAACTAAGAAGAAAATAAACAATGGGTCTACATCAAAACAAAAAGCTTCTGCACAACAAAAGAAATCATCAACAAAACAACAAGAAAGCCCACTGCATGGGAGGACATATTTAGTAATGATACATCTGATAAGGGGTTAACTTCCAAAATATATAAGGAACTCATACAACTCAACAAAAGGAAGACAAACAATGCATTTAAAAAATGGACAAAGGGCCTAAATAGACACTTCTCCAAAGTAGACATACAGATGGCCAAGAGACATATGAAAAAATGCTCAAAGTCACTAATCATCAGAGAAATGCAAGCTAAAACAGCAATGAGGCATCATCTCACACCTGCCAGATAGATAAACACTTCTTTAGCCACATACTTGATGCACTTAATTGACTTGAAAGCAAAAATTCTGGATTTCCTGAATACTTGTATATATAAATTTATTATTTAATACCTTGACACTAACTCTATCTTGAAGAACAGCTTAGTATCAATCCTTTACAATGTGTTCTCAAAAAAGACTGTTTCCTGAAAATATGAGATCATCATCTCTTTGGTTACAGGCAAATTTGTTAAATGGATTCTGCATTGATACAACTTTTAGATACATTTCACTGTTAAAGAGAAAAAAAGTACTTCTGGCTGTAGAGGGACCAAAAAAATAAAATGTGTGGTTAAAATGTTCTTAATACTGTCCCTCACTCAATCAGTGAGATGTTTTAATTATACTATGCTTTGCAGATTTTAGAATGTGAGTATGGATGTTTAATCCAGCATAAACTAATATCCCCCAAAAGAGAACAAACGTTTTATGAGAACATAGTGATTCTTCGTCTGACCAAAATGTACATGCTGGGTGCTCAGCTCACAAAGCATTTATGGGATAGTCAAGGCTAAACTCAAACTTCACTGTGGGACCTGCTAGTTGTTATCATGATATATATTCCTAATTCATTAGGTACAGAAGGGAATTTAAGACCAACTTTTGTTCAGTCAAAATACAGATGGAAGAACAACTGTAGTCTTCAGCTTATTTTCTAGTTAATCAGGAGTAAATCCAAAAATAATGGAGAATGAGTAAATAATCTTTTTTAGCAAGTATCTATCATATGCAATAGTTTTTCAGAAATAAAATTTATGTTTCTATGTGTATCACTCATCGCTCACCTCCCAATTTTTGTATAAAACATGAACAATCTAGATTTGACCACATCTTGCGAGTTACAGATTTTTGGTTAATTTGTTTGCGTGCTTCAACCATACCCCATCTCTCAACACCATATACACATGTACTACACTTAGATTGCCAGGTAGCCAAGCAGGAGAAACAAAAATCCCAGTCTCAGAAGCTTGTTTTCTAAGTTAAGCATTATTTTCAATTTTCCTAAAGATGTTTTCTTTCATTGCTTTT
>NW_005355923.1:1044860-1051129 GCF_000412655.1 Myotis brandtii | reverse complement strand
ACACACACACTAAACACTCAGACATCTTTCACACACACACACACACACACACACACTAAACACTCAGACACTACACACACACACACACACACACACACACTAAACACACACACACACACACAGGAACTGGTTGAATTATGAGCCTTGCCATTTTATATTTTTATTTTTTCGGTTTACAGCCTCCATCCTTCTCTCCTTCAACCTTATCTTTTGGTGTGTTCCTTAAGTCCCATTTTACTGCTGATAATCTTTTCAATTTTGATATGATTACATATTAACTGGGTCTCCTGAAATTCCAAAAGTATCCAGCTTGTATATGACAATACCCTATTTTAAATTTATTTTTCTTCTTTTAAAACATATTTTTATTCATTTCAAAAAGGAAGGGAGAGGGAGAGAGAGATAGAAGCACCAGTGATGACAGAGAATCATTGGTTGGCTGCCTCCTTCATGCTCCGCTCTGGGGATCGAGCCTGGGCATGTGCCTTGACTGGGAATCAAACCGGGACCTCCTGGTCCATAGTGATGCTCAACCCCTGAACCATGCTGGCTGGGCTTAACTTTAATTTTTTTTTAAAAAAATTATTTATACTGTTTCCAAAATGGTATAAATAAAGAGCTTTATATTGCTTTACACTTTGACCAAAATATTTCTGGAGGAGCACCATGCACGTTTCAAGAGAAGAAATCAAGACCTACACCAAGTTGAAAGCCACTTACTTTAGTGTTTTGTTTTGTTCTCTACCAAGTATCAGGCACAGGGCTATGTAAGTGAATTAAAAGAAATATTTAAGATATCCTTGGCCTCAAATAGCTGACAGTCTTTTGAGGCAGAATTCTCTTTGCCTCATGTATACATGACAGAGAAGAAGTTTAGACAATGTACAATGTCAAAACTGAGCAAAGCTAGCTAGTCTTTTCTGGGCATGTAGGAAGGCTTCTTTTAAGGTGTCTGTCTCAATCAATGGAAATCTGCAATTTTAGCTTTAAAAATGGTTTACAAAGCAGCCATTCATGCCACTAGAAGCTTGGAAAATTGTAACAACGCAAGATAAGACAAAAAATATCTGAGTATATAAAGCTTTAAATTCATTTTGTTTGAAATAAACATTAATCAACAAATTTTTACACAGAAACAAATAAATTTATCACTTTTATTTTTTCTTCCCCTTTCTTGTATCCTGTCCCTTTTAATCTTCTCCAGCACTATCCAGAGTCCTGTTCCCACAATTCCTTTGTACTTGGTCTCCATCTCCCAAACTAAAGGAAAAGGCAGGTCTGTTCATGGAGAAAATGAACAACATTGGGGGTCAAGAGGCTACCTGAGAAGGTGGCTTTGGAGTGAACCATACAAGGCCCTGTGTGCCACATGCGGGCTGTGGATCTTACTCTGTAGGTGCTCTACTGAAAGGCTTTAAGTAAGATACTGACAAGATCCGATCTGTATTTTAAGATGTCATTGCAACAGCACAGAGATTAAAAAAAAAATAGTTTCAATAATGCACAAGAAGAAGAATGAGGGTCTGGAGGGCTTTTATAGAAGAATTTCATTATCACCTTTTTGGCATAAGAGACTATATTAGTTTGTTAGGGCTGCTGTGAGAGAGTACCAAAAACTGAGTGGCTTACGTATCAGGAACTTGTTGGCTCACAGCTCTGGAGGCTAAAAATCAAATCAAGTTGTTGGCTAGGTCAGTTCCTCTGAGGATTGTGAGAGAAAGGTCTGATACAGGCCTCTGTCCATGACTCACAGATGACTATTTTTATGTTCACTTAATTCTCCCAGTATGTCTGTATTTAAATAGCCTCTTTTTTTTTTTTAAACCACCCATCATATTGGATTACAGTCCACTACAACAACCTCATTTCTAACTTGATTACCTGTATAAAGACCTTATGTCCAATATTCTGAAGTATTGGAGCTTGGTACTTGAACATATGTATTTTGAGGGAATATAATTCAACCCATAACACAGGCCAATAGACACGAATTTAATAATTTGTTTACAATCACACAGTTAGTCAGGATTAAAGTCTAGATCTGTTAACTCCTAGTCTAGGACTCTGTCTACTACACTAGAGACAACGCTGGAAAGCCCTCTGTTGCCAGCCAGCACTGTGGTTTCAGTAAGTAGCTTCTAAAGTGTTGATATTGTCCATATGGAATTAGTTATTAACAAATGGTTTGACTAATGTCTTGAAAAAATTTTAAATTAGAGTGTTCCTTTTAGCAACCAAATTGGTTGTTTAATAGAATTTAGAAACTAGGGCTACTCCTCTTAAAGCAATCATGAGATAATTTGAAGTACTGCACCCAAGCCCTCACTCATGCAGTATTACTCAGCGCTGTCCCTTGATGCTTTCAACCAAATCCCAGGAGCACAGTTTTTTAAAAAATTAGATGGGACAGTTTGTTTTCACTGGTTAAAACTCCATGTTTCTTTTATATGCAATACGAAGATAGCATGTTTTGCTTTCATAATAATGTTTTAAGGCTTTCATCATATTACCCAAAACAAGCCAAGACAAGGACTATGTGGAGATAATATGAAGCCTAAATTTGAGAACAAATTTCAAATTCACTTTCCCTGATGCTATATGTCAGCTCACATAATGATTAATATAGGATTTATATGGATGGTACTCAGATGCTATAAACCATTCAACCACAGATAATTCAAATTAGTCATTATACTAAATCATTGCACCATAAAATGGACATTTACTTAGCACTACAAGAAAGACTTCATTACTTGAAGAGGTAGAACAGTTTTATAGTTGCCAGAATTATGTTAAGTCCATTTACACATTCTTTTTTTTGGTGAGAGAAAGTGTATAATAATATTTCTTAATAAGTGTGAGGCTACCTAGATCTTGGGAATAAGTAAAATGAACTTGTCCATGGAGAAGTGAGTTGTAAAAGCAACAAGTAATGCATCAGAGAAGAGATAAGCAGTCACTGAAAGAGATAGGATGTCTCATAGGCTGTATAATTGGCCCTAACCAATTATACACAGACACAAACACACACATACTCACATACACACATGGTCAAAAACACTATGTCCATCAGAAAGGCAATTGGTCATCACAGAAATAAAAAAAAGATTCATAGAGGCAGCTGTTAGCAATACCCATTCAAATACTTTGTAAAGGGAAGACTCAGCCCTCAGCTACCATACATTTCCAATCCATATGGAAAGGCAATCCCTCCAGTGGAGATGGATGGAGGTGATGACAGCTGATGAACTTTATTGATTTCTGCTACCATTGGCAAACCTTTTACTTTGTGAGGGGGAGTGTTCAGCCACCTTAGAATAAGGCAATTCTATATGTGATTCATTTAACTCCTTTTGTTCAAATTCTACTCTGATATAACTTCTTCATGATTATGATTGAGTTCTTTGTATAGCTTGATTATAGAGAGAATACAAAACTAGAATACAATATCCACCACCTTCCTCCCTCTCCCTGACTTATTTGAAGTTTCAATTTCCAGGGTTTCAGTTACCCACTGTCAACCGGTCTGACAATATTAAAGTAAAAATTTCCAGGGGTGAGGTAGAAGAGGATAAAGGGGGGAAAATGTTGATGGAAGATCTGATACAGGTCTCTGTCCACGACTTACAGATGACTGTCAAGAGCCTTGACTTGGGGTGGTGAGCACACAATACAATATACAGATGGTGTATTACAGAATTGTACACCTGAAACCTATATAATTTTATTAACCAATGTCACCCCAATAAATTAAATCTTTTTTTAAATCCAGAAATAAACAATTCATAGTTTAAACTAATTTGTTGATGAGAGAGAGAGCGAGAAAGGAAGGGATTGAGAGAGAGAGAAAGCGAGAGAGAAACATTGATTTGTTATTTCACTTAATTATGCATTCATTGGTTGATTCTTGTATGTGTTCTCACCAGGGATAAAACCTGCAACCTTGGAGTATTGGGAAGGCACTTCAATCAACTGAGCCACCCAGCCAGGGCCAACAATTTGTAAGTTTTAAATTGCACAGTTTGGAATAGATGATAAAATCTTGCACCTTCTCACTCCTTCTCACCCAGGATGTGAATCATCCCTTTCTCTGGCATATCCATGCAGTGTAAGTTCCCCCCTCATTAGTCAGGTCGTAGTCAGGTGGACTGTCATGGTATCACAGGGCTTGTATTCAAGTAATTCTTACTTAATAATGGTCTCAAAGTGCAAGAATAGTGATGCTCACAATTCAGATGTGCCAAAGAGAAGTGAAAAGTGCTCCTCTAGGTGAAAAAAATAAAAGTTCTCAATAAGGAAAAAAAAAAGTCATATGCTGACGTTGCCAATGTCTATGGAAAGAACACATTTTCTACCTGTGAAATTGCCTAACTTACAAATTAAACTTTGTTAAAGGTATGTAAGTATAGGGGGAAAGCATTGTATATCAAAGACTTGATACTATCCATGGTTTGAGGCATCCCCTAGAGGTCTAGGAATGTAGCCCCCGCAGATAAGAGGCACTACTGTATAACATTCTAGTCTGATATCATTGCTCTAGTTTTAATAGCAAATGAATACATTGACATTCTAGCATCTGTTACTCAGATGTTTATGCATGCTAGTCAAAAATTATTCTTTAAAACACACAAGTTGTTACTTTAAGAACTTAGAGTACTCTCAACACTGAGCCAGTTTCATCATAAAATTATAAATTGTACCCCATAATACAATTTACATTTCATTAGTTCATATTTTTAAAATGCATCAAATGTGTTTGTGAAGTATTTTAGCCTCCTGAAGGCTTTTTATTTTTGATTAATGCTTCATCAAGAAATGACTTTTTAAAATAACCTAGTTTTAGAGTTCCATTGATAAGTGTAAAGCTTCACAATAGGTCCTTGAACCTCCATTCTTAATAATAAGTGACTTTTATCTCCTTGTTTTATAAGCATTACATGGAATTAGGGTCCCCTGTAGAGACATTAGATTTAGGAATTATAAAACCAATATGGCATGCAGTCAGTTATTGTCTTGCTATTTTCAAACCATCAACAAAAAATAGTAAAAGGGTCAGCTGGGCCGTGATCTGCCACGTGGGACCGTGTTATACAGCAGGGTATCTCTATAAGATGCAATAACTAGACTGCCTGTGTAAAGTTAGGTAAGTGGTAGGCTTAATGTTGAGAAAAATCTGTAAATTATTATGCAGTTCACCAATCAAGCTAACATTGCACCTTGCAGGTTCTGAATCAGATGACTCAGTATGTGAAGAAAAATATTTGTATGTAATTGGAATTTAATTTAGTTTCACATCCTCTCTATAGGTTAATCATCCCTAAAAGTAGGTCACTAGTTGGTAATGTTTTGAAGTGTTAATTTCTTTTGCCATGTATGTCATGTAGACCAAGTTTTGAAGTTTATAATGTAAATCCACACTGATCCAGACTAATTTAATGCAATGGTGATCTATGATGGTTAAAATGAAGACTACCTTCTTTTAATAAAAGAATTTCAAGTAAAAGTCCTTCAAACCTAATTTAATGAGAAGGGATTCATTTGTAATTAGCTTCATCACTTTTAAATATGTGTTAATAACTATCTCTAAATATTCTCTGGTGCCAATTTATTTAATTAAAAAAGTTTATATATATCTCCTTCCTATCTAATAAAAGAGAAACATGGTAATTAGCCGTACCTCCGCTACCCTTCCCATTGGCTAATCAGGGCGATATGCAAATTAACTGCCAACCAAGATGGCGGCCGGCAGCCAGGCAACTAACGTGAACAGGAGGCTTGCTTGCTCCAGTGATGGAGGAAGCCAGGTTCCCCGCCTGCCATTGCCGGCCTCTGAGCTCCTGAAGCAACAACTCTAAAAGATACAATGTTTCAATTATAGAAGCTAAAAGATGGAGGTTAATTTGCATATACTAGCTGCGAGCGAAGACTGGCAACAACATGGAGGCCAAGCGGTACAGAAGGGAGCCAAGTAGTGGCCGCGAGGACAGAAACGGAGCCGCAGCCGCTGTGAGCTGGAGGGGCAGCGGCTTGGAGGGGAAGGGGCAGCAGCTGGGAGCGGGAGGGAAATCCCAGTGGCTGGGAGCGGGAGGGGCAGCAGCCTAGAGAGGGAGGGGCAGCAGCTGGGAGTGGGAGGGCAAGCCCAACCACTGTGGCTGGGAGCATAAGGGGCAGTGGCTTGGAGCAGGAGGGCAAGACCAGCTGCAGGGGCTTGAAGCGGGAGCGAAGCCTGCCTCAGCGAGTTTCGCTCCCTTCTCTGCTTTGCTCCAGCC
>NW_005355923.1:1039965-1044575 GCF_000412655.1 Myotis brandtii | reverse complement strand
TTAGGATTACTCAGGTAACATACGTTCATAACACAGATTTAGTACTAAATTAGATTGGAACCAAAAGAAAGTCAAGTCAGTAGTCATGGGATTAACACAGAGTCACCTTGCTTGATCTTGATCTAAAAATAGTCTAATGTACATATCAAGTTACTAAGTGAGTGTTTTCATTATTTTTAAAGCAGACATCATTTATCAAATACTTTCTTTTTAATATGCTAACATTTAGGTACAGGTTAAATTAATAAGGATATGGGTAGGTCACGGAGAAGTGCTGTGAACAATGCTATTGCACATGGCCATATGTAACCAGTCCTCCGGTTATCCTTGGGTGTACCCAAGCCTCAGGTGCCCACCATTTTAGAAATACTCTTTGCTGTGACCCTCAAATAAAAGTAGTTTTATTCCCTTTCCTAGAGAAGAAACTTTAGTGTCCTATAAATATGAAGATTCTCCATAGGCTTAAGTGTTTCTCCATGTTACCTTTTATTTCTTTTTATTTTATTTATTTATTGTTTAAAAATCTTTACTGTTGAAAGTATTACATATGTCCCTCTTTCTCCCCTCCCCCGCTGCCCCATGACCTCTTCTAACCCACATCCATCACCCCCACCCCTCAGGCCTTCACCACCTTATTGTCTGTGTCCATGGGCTACACATATATGCATACAAGTTCTTTGGTTGATCTCTTTCCATCCACCCACCCTCCCCTGCTATCCCAAAATTTAAAGCTTCTGCACAGCAAAAAAAAAAAAAAAAAGGATCAACAAAATGAAAAGGGATCCCACTGCATGGGAGAACATATTTGGCAATGATACATCTGATAGGGGGTTAATTTCCAAAATATATAAGGAACTCATACAACTTAACAAAAAGAAGACAAACAACCCAATTAAAAAAAGGGCAAAGGACCTACATAGACACTTCTCCAAAGTGAATATACAGATGGCCAGGAGGCACATAAAAAATGCTCAAAATCACTGATCGTCAGAGAGATGCAAATTAAAACAGACAAACAACCCAATTAAAAAATGGGCAAAGGACCTAAATAGACATTTCTCCAAAGTGAATATACAGATGGCCAAGAGGCATATAAAAAATGCTCAAAATCACTGATCATCAGAGAGATGCAAATTAAAACGACAATGAGGTATCACCTCACACCTGTCAGAATGGCTACCATCAACAAATCAACAAATGACAAGTCCATGCTAAGTTTTAATTAGTAGGTTCCTGAAATTCTCTCTCTCTGTTCTGTGTCTCACTTATTGTGCATGTTATTTCTATTTTGTACCACATTATTCCACTAAAGTAATTTCTTATTCTCAGAATCCTATCAGCAACAGATTGTGACCTGAGTGGATTCTTCTATAAACTGAGAGCTGAAAATGTTTCTAAGAATGACTCAAACTCTAGAAGCAGACAAGAAAAAAGATTGATAAATTTAACTACATAAAAATAAATTTTATTTGCTATATCAATACACACACACACAACAACAACCACAACAACAAAGTAAAGATAAATGACAAGCTAGGAAATAAATATTTGCAATATATTTTACCAAAATTTAATATCCTTAATATGTAAAAGGCTTCTAAAAGTAAAGAAAAATAATTAATAACAATAGAATAATGGACAGGAGATATGAATAGCAAAATCACAGAAAAAGAAATAAGTGCATGTGGTTCTCAAATATATGAAAGATGCTCAATATCACACATAAGTTAAAATCCATTGAGACACAGTTTGTCATCTAACAGATTGAAAAAATTCAAAAGTTTGTTATTATCTCCTAATGATGCAAAATCTAGACTCTAAAGGACAAATAATCCACTTTCATAAACATTTAAATTTATAGGAGAAAAATGAGATATTAAAAGAAAATCTTTGGAATTAAAGAATTTTAAAATATGTATCAACAATTTGCAAAATTTGGACCTTATATGGTCTCAATTTGAAAAACAGTTAAAAACATTTATAAGACAGTCAGGAAAATTTGAAAACTGACTAAACTATTATAAAAAGAATTATTGGTAAAAATTATGTGTAGTAATGGTATTGTGGCTTTCTTATTAAGTCCTTATATTTTAAAGAACAATGCTGAAACATTTATGTATAAAATGACTTTATATTTGGCATTTGCTTCAAAATAATCCAGGGCAGGCAGACAGCAGAGGAGGGGGAGTTATTTATAAAACAAAGTTAGATCATTGTTTATTTCGATGATAACTTAATTACATTAATCTCTACTTTTTATACTGTTGAAATTTTTCATAATAAAATGTTTTTAAAAGAGTATCAAAGCAATATATGTTAAAAATAAATATAGTTTTCCATCTGAAGCTCATTTTCTATAGTGTGTATAAAATATTTTTAATTGCAATAATAAAAGCAATGTCTGTATCAAACTCTGAAAGTCTGAAGACAAGGACAAGTTTTATTTTTTTCTGGGTTTCATATTAAACAATTTATAGCCCAAAATCAGTCACCCTTGTTCTTTCATGTCCCCTCGCCTTTTTTCCTTACTAAGACACTCTTAAAATCCTCATCTTCTCTTCCTTCTTTTCACTCTTCTCTGTTTACTGGGATCCACCAACCCTTCTTTCAGCTTCCATCCTAAAAATATTTTAATATGCAATAATTAAATTCTCTTTTTTCTTTCCTTGCTAGTTGAGAGACTGTCCTGAGAACGATCTTTCCACACACAAAGTGATGGTAAAATTGTTTCACTTAAGGAAATCTCCCTCCAAATTTAACTCAACCTTCTGTGCTATAAATTCATTGCTTTATGTATAAAATAGATGTATATTTAAAACATTTTAGCCTTCTCATATAGTCACTGACTTATACCATTCATATATCATATATTTAGTATGTTAGGGATGAATTATATTGTTTTTATTTGATTTTTTTAATTTATAAAACTCATTTTGTTAGCTGTTAAGATAAGTATATATAAGGAGATATACATAAAATATCCTATATAATAAAACCCTAATATGCAAATTGACCAAACGGTGGAACTACTGGCAGAATGAATAGTTGCTATGACGTTCACTGACCACCAGGGGGCAGACAGTCAATGCAGGAGCTGTCCCCAGTTGGAGGAGCTGTCCCCAGTTGGGGGCAGCTCCTGCGCTGAGCTTCTGCCTCCTAAGAGGGAGGTGACTGGTGGTGGCAATCAGGAGCGGGACTGGCCAGCAGGCGGCACCAGGCCGCCAGCCAAGGCAGGTACCAGTGGGGCCCCCTCGATTGCCTCACCCGCTGGTTGCCCCAATCGCCCTGCCTGCCGGTCACCCCACAGATCAGCCCTGATTGCCAGCCAGGCCTAGAGACTCTACCCTATATATTGGGAACAGTCTCTTAGATTTTAAAATTAAAACCTGGCAAGGCTACTCTAACACTGAAAAAATAGGATGCTGCAGTGATAACATGCATGGACGCTGGCTTGCACATTTTGTGGTCAGCCCTGATTCTGACACTTATAATAATTGTGTCACAAAGCCAATTACTTAACTTCTCTCTGTTTCAGTTTTTCCACCTCTAAGATGGGGAAAATGGTACTACTGCCTCAGAAGGGTCATGTTATGTACTACTTTTTATAGTCAGGACAAAAAAATGCAGCTGCCCATACAACAGCAAGATGCTTTTCACCTGTATGAAAAGTATGGTCACTGATGCATGCAGTGTGCCAGATTGGGAGAGGGATGTATGACTGCCGGTATAGACCTGATCCCCGGGATCGGGCCTAAACCGGCAGTCAGACATCACCCAAGGGTGCAGGCCAGGCTGAAGGACTGCCCCCTGTGCAAGAATTTCATGCATTGAGCCTCTAGTCCCGTGGTCGGCAAACTGCAGCTCTCGAGCCACATGTGGCTCTTTGGCCCCTTGAATGTGGGTCTACCACAAAATACCACCACACTCAAGGGGCCAAAGAGCAGCATGTGGCTTGTGAGCTGCGGTTTGCCGAGCCGCAAGTTTGCCGACCACTGCTCTAGTCTATATATATAAAGCCAAGCGACTAGAACAACAGAACAACTGGAATGACCGGAGTGATAGGAACGACTGGTCGCTATGACATGCACTGCAGCAGCCAACCAGCCTGATAGGCTCCCCCAACCTCTCATGACCCCTTCCCCCAGCTGGCACCTGATCAGCCCCCCTGATTGGGGGTGGGGCCTGCAGGCCAACCACCTGTGGCCTCCCCGCCACTCCTGGCTGGCCAGGCCCCGATTAGATCCTGATGTGGGGCGGGGCCAGTGGCCAACCTCCCGTGTACCATCTCCTCTGTCGGGCTGGTTCCTACCAGCCCCCATCATGGCGGTCTGGCTGGACCCCACCTGCGCATGAATTTGTGCACTGGGCCTCTAGTGTAATATAAAAGAATATCTACACTAATAAAAGAGAAACATGGTAATTAGCGTACGACCACTACCCTTTTCATTGGCTAATCAGTGAGTGTATGCAAATTAACTGTCAGCCAAGATGGCGGCCGGCAGCCAGGCACTGAATCGAGCAGGGAGGTTTGCTTGCTGTGGACTCCAACGTTCCCCGCCTCAGTTGCCGGCCTCTCAACTGCAACTCTAAGCAACTATGTACTATGTTGC
>NW_005355923.1:1034239-1037650 GCF_000412655.1 Myotis brandtii | reverse complement strand
TCTGCTGTTAGGGTCAATTTGCATATTACCCTTTTATTATATAGGATAGAGGCCTGGTACATGGGTGGGGGCCAGCTGGTTTGCCCTGAAGGGTGTTCCGGATCAGGGTGGGGGTCCCGCTGGGGTGCCTGGCCAGCCTGGGTGAGGGGCTGAGGGCCGTTTTCAGGTTGGCAACACCCCCTACAGGGTGGGGTGTCCTGCTGGGGTGCCTGGCCAGCCTGGATGAGGGGCTGATGGCTGTTTGCAGGCTGGCCACAGGCCCTTCAGTGTGGGAGTCCCCACTGGGGTGCCTGGACAGCCTTAGTGAGTGGCTGATGGCTGTTTGCAGGCTGGCCATAGCCCCCTCAAGGTAGGGGTTCCCCCTGGGGTGCCTGTCCAGCCTGGGTGAGGGGTTTACGGCTGTTTGCAGGCTGGCCATGGTCCCCAGCCACCCAAGCTCCCAGTTGAGGCTGGCTGGAAGCAGGTATCTGGGATTTATTTATCTTCTATAATTGATACTTTGTTGCCTTGAGCAGAGGCCACAGCCAGCCAGGGCAGGCGGGAAGCTTGGCTTCCTCCATCACCAGGGCAACCAAGCCTTCTGGTTGCTCCAGCTCCGTGGCTGCTGGTCGCCATCTTGGTTGGGTTAATTTGCATATAGTCACTCTGATTGGCTGGTGGGCGTGGCTTGGCATGTAGCAGAGGTGTGGCCAATTTGCATGTTTCTCTTTTATTAGATTAGATATCAAGAGTCTTTTCTTACAATTTCAGCAAACATTTATTGAGCCTCAGACAATGCATTAGTTCCTGACAGTACCAAGGTATCACGTCTTTCCCCTATGTCCCTAAGGATCTTCTGACATCTCTTTCCAAGGATGCATGGCTATAAAATGCAACTTCAGCTTCCCCTGAAACTTCTGTGGATTGGATCAAGACTATGCTGTTGAGCCCTACCCAGTTTGGCTGAGTGGATAGAGCATCAGCCTGAGGACTGAAGGGTCCTGGGTTTGATTCTGGTCAAGGGCATATGCCCAGGTTGCAGGCTCAATCCCCAGTAGGGAGCGTGCAGGAGGCAGCCAATCAATGATTTTTGTCTCATCATTGATGTTTCTATCTCCCACTGTCTTCCACTCTTAAATCAATAAAGTAAAAAAAAAAAAAGAAAGAAAGAAAGATGCTATTGATTCTTTTCTATATTTATTTAGTGCATAAAACCCTTGGCTTTTTTTTTTTTAGAACTTATGTATCTCAGAACAATATACTTCTTCTAGGAAACTGTTCATTTAAATTTTAGGCTTGGACAATCATTTTTGTATTGTCTCAAGTAAAAAGTAAAATTTGTTCAAGGAAAGATCCCCAAGTCCATTTACAAACTTATGCATTAAATTATTGCTTAGTTTT
The DNA here is from genome assembly GCF_000412655.1 of Myotis brandtii. NCBI lineage: Eukaryota > Metazoa > Chordata > Mammalia > Chiroptera > Vespertilionidae > Myotis > Myotis brandtii. The sequence goes on along the minus strand of NW_005355923.1, from coordinate 1,036,270 downwards.
TTTTTCAAATAATTTTTTTATTGATTTCAGAGAGGAAGAGAGAGGGAGCGAGAGAGACAGAAACATCAATGATGAGAGAGAATCATTGATCGACTGCCTCCTGCAGGCCCCACACTGGGGCTCAAACTGGCAACCCTGGCATGTGCCCTGACCGGGAATCGAACCATGACCTTGTGGTTCATAGATCAACACTCAACCACTGAGCCACGCCAGCCAGCCATTGCTTAGTTTAAATGCAAGCAAATTATATCCTTGGTAAGGCTAACTATAGACAGGACAGTCATTTTCAGAAGAAGCTAAAAAGAGCATTGTAACTTTTGGGAATGATCACCATGTGTTGCTTCAGTGATTTCATTTGTCCAATGTAAATTGGAATTCATTTTTGCTGCAGGACAAGCATGTTTCTTTTCACCATATGCACCTGAGTTGATTAGTCATCAAATTTACTACTGTAATTAAATGTGAAATAGGAAAACAAGCCTAATTCCTTTTTCCTAGAAGCAAGTTCTTTTTGAAAAATAGCACACCGTTTATCTAGTGGGTTTGAAAAGGACGCAGTAACTTTTTATTTGAGCTCTCCCAAATACAAGTGACATTATTCCCCACGGCTTAGGTTCTTTCCTAGTTTCCCCTGAGATTTCTTATTTAATGCAAAAGCTGATGTCACACATTTTCATCCTGAGGGAAATTACTGTGACTGTTTTTCTCTTTATTTGGGAGGTTGTTTTTCCCCCCATTTCTCCCCCTCCCCAATTGTTGGCTATTTCTTCCAGCTACACTCTAAGTTCTCATTGTGGTAGGGCATGCTAGCTATCTACTGAAGATGCATAGATAGAATCTTGGCCCTTCCTGTCATTTGGCCTTTTTACAATGCTCCCAGTTAAAGCTGTTGTGTAATAAAGATAAATAAGCTAGTCTCTCTGAGTGCTGTCACTCGCCCTCATTAAGCCACTGCTGCCTTATACGGAGTGCTGCTGACTTTCCCTTCAGAGTAGAAAAGCTAACACACAGGCACTTTCCACAGAATTAAGGACAGACGAATCTTATGGTTTAGTTAATCCACACCTATGGGTCGCATTCTACATACATGGATCAGGAACATGAGACAAACTTCATAAAGGGAAAATAATCCACCAACTACTTCATCCCAGCATATTTAGATGTAATATCCATAATGTGAAATCCAAAAATCTTTCAAGAGTTGGTATCTCTGGAATTTCCTCAGCTATGTGTTCTTGGCTTTTATAACCCTGAAGAGAAATATGCTTTAGTTGCTTTGGTTTCCTGTGGTGAGGTTCTCTTCCTAACCCATCTGCACGCCTCTCACAACTCCCGCTACTTCCTTGACACAAAGTCCTAGATACACCTCTGCATGTTTCCCTCCTAGAGGTTCAGATTCCTGTAAATAGATTTTGATCATTTAGTTTATGTTTTTTCCCCCTTTATTGATTAAGGCATTACATATGTATCCTTATTGCCCCATCGCCCCCCCCCCATCCCTCGATTCATGCCCTCACCCCCCTGGTGTCTGTGTCCATTCGCTATGCTTATATGCATGCATACAAGTCCTTTGGTTGATCTCTTCCCCTTAGTCCCACCCTCCCCTACCTTTTCTCTGAGGTTTGATTGATGCTTCTCTGTCTCTGGATCTGTTTTTGTTCATCAGCTTATGTTGCTCTATGTATTTATGTATTCCTATGATATGCACATCCTAGTAAATTTTCAAATACATTATTTACATATTGATGGGTAAGCAGAAAAGAAACAAAATTGCCTACCTTTAATAGTTAATACTAATTAAAACACCAATGACACTTTTCTTGAAAAAGCAGCTTTTTATTTATTTACATATTTATTTATTTATTTATTTATTTATACATACACACATACATTTATCTTTATTGTTGAAAATATTACAGATACCCCCCTTCCCCCAGTTGACCCCCTCCCTTTCTGCACCAGACACCCTCCCCCATCCCAGGCCTTAACCACACTATTGTCTGTGTCCATGAGTTATGCATATATGCATAT
>NW_005355923.1:1012828-1033077 GCF_000412655.1 Myotis brandtii | reverse complement strand
TACCTTTGTATTTTCCACACTGCGCCTCCTCTGAGCCTCGGTATGCTGTTCTCTTTCCTTCTAGTTGAAGAATCTCTCCTCAGCCAGCCTTCCTGTGGTTCTGGGTGATGTCCGTTCCGTCTTTTAGTTGTATTTTTGAAGTGGTTGTTCGAGGCAGCAAACTCTGGTGTTTACCTATGCTGCCATCTTGGTTTCTAAGCCCATTCAGCCTTTCTAGATTTTCTTTCTGATTGGTGTTTCAGGCTTCTTAGGATATATTCCTAGAAGTGAGATTACTGGTCAAAAAGCAGTTCCATTTTTCATTTAAAAAATATATTTTATTGATTTTTTTACAGAGAGGAAGGGAGAGGGATAGAGAGTTAGAAACATTGATCAGCTGCCTCCTGCACACCCCCCATTGGGGATGTGCCCACAGCCAAGTTACATGCCCTTTACCAGGCTCGAACCTGGGACCCTTCAGTCCATAGGCTGACGCTCTATCCACTGAGCCAAACCGGTCAGAGCCATTTTTTCATTTTTTGAGGGAACTCCATACTGTTTTCCATAGTGGCTGCACCAGTCTGCATCCCCACCAGCTGCACTAGAGTTCCCTTTGCTCCACATTCTCCACAAGGTTTGTCCTTTGTTGATGTGTTAATGATAGCCATTCTGGCAGATGTGAGATAATACTTCACTGTCCTTTTAATTTGCATCTCTCTGATGATTAGTCCCTTCTAGCATTTTTTTCATATGTCTCTTGATCTTCTGAATGTCCTCTTTGGAGAAGTGTCTATTTAGGTCCTTTACCCATTTTTAGTTGGATTGTTTGTCTTCCTTTAGTTAAGTTGTATGAGTTCCCTATATATTTTGGAAATTAACCCTTTATCAGATGTATCATTGGCAAATATGTTCTCCATTATAGTGGGATTCCTTTTCATTTTGCTGATGGTTTCTTTTGCTGTGCAGAGCCTTTTATTTTGATGTAATCCCATTTGTTATTTTTCTCCTTTGTTTCCCTTACTCTAAGAGATATATTGGCTAAAAACTCCACCACAAAAATTACAACTTTTAATAAATGAATTTGGCAAAGTAGCAGGATACAAAATTAATATCCAGAAATTGATGTTTCTCTCCTACTGGTACTCAGTTTATTATTCAGGATTTTTTTTTTGTATTTTTTTGTAATTTCAGTTTGATCCTGGGAGCATGTCACTGTAGCTTCCACTTACTCTGCCACCATTTGTTCTCTTGTCCACAGCTTTTTTATCCACTCATCTGCTGATGGGCACTTGGGCTGTTTCCAAATCTTAGCTATGGTGAATTGTGCTGCTATGAACATAGTGGTGCATATATTATTTCTGATTGGTGTTTCTGGTTTCTTAGGATATATTCCTAAAAGTGGGGTCACTGGGACAAACACTATTTCTTGTTGTGGTTATAAAAAATTAAGTGTAAAAGCTAAAAATTGCACAATAAACAAACAAAATAAAACTAGAAACAACTCAAATGTCCACTCATGAAATGATAAACTAAACTGGGATCTAGCCTTCCAAAGGAACATTATATAGCAGGAAATGTTACAGCTGAGTATAGCAATAGAGAATTTTACTATTATCTTTGAAAAACTGCAAGAAGTGATGCCACTTTAATAAGTAATACTTTTATAAATTCTATGGAAGTAAAATTATATAATTATTTAAACGGAAAATAAACGTTTATAAGAACAACCTTTCTTACTAAAACAAAATACAGCACTTGATTAAGTTTTCAGTGAGAAGAAAATTGGATGCTTTCCTTTCGAACTTTTCCTCTAGCCTGTATGTTCTTCTATTTAGATTTGTCCTGTTACCACCACCACTAGTTGCCAGGGGTGCCTGCTTTTTCTTTACTGAGGCCTAAGCATGTATCAATAATTATTTCTGTATATATCAGGGTTGGGAAATTATCTAATCGGTTTATTTTCTCCCACTCAAAGACAAAAGCCAATTCTATTAAAATTAAAACATTTCCTGACTCAAATCATGGGAGATTTGTTATTTTATTTCAATAAAAGAAGTTGTTAAATTTCTCTGAGGTTTTCTAAAACATTAAGAATTTTAATGTCTAAATTAGATCCAGACTGTAAAACTTATTTTTTAAGCTCTATAAACAGATCTAAGTGTTGCAATACTAGATAATAAATCTTATAGAAGTTATTAAAAATATAAATGTTATGGCTAGGAGTTATTGTACTTAATTTACAGCTTTTTTGTCTGTATCCTCAGTGTTGAAGGAGTACAACATTGATTATGAAGGTATGGCAGTTCAAATCAACACAACTTTTCAACCTGTATTTTTTATAACATGTAAAGTTTAAATTTTGAGAATGACAAAAGAGAGTAATAACTTCAGTTTACTAATAATAAGACATTGCTTCACTTGTTATCTATGTACACATATAGATATCTATATAATATGTACAATTATCATCTATTACATTAGGAACATTTTAATTATACTCATCATGGTTAGTTTAAATAAATATTTTATTCTGCTGATGATAATTATAACTTCTTACACTACATCAGGCATCATTCTAAGTGTTTTGCTGCTAAACATTGCAATCTGTGAGGTGAGTACTTATATTATTCTCATTTTACAGATGAGAAAACTGAGACCTAAGGAGATGAAGTTATGAGATCAAGGTGACCTCGTAAGTTCATAAGTATCAGACTTAGTATTGAAATTCACATGTCTGACTACAGGGTTCATGCTCTCAAACTTTACCCTATATTGCCTTTACTAAATAACTATATGCAATGAAGCATCTTTAAATGCTATTGTAAAGAGTTAAGCTAACAGCCCAAGGGGAAGCAGATATTTTTATTTTGGTTATGATGCAGAATTTTTGTACTGGAACCCAGATTCTTTGTTCGCAGGAGTTGAAGAATGAATCCACAGACAGAAGGTGGTATAGCAAAGGTGGAAATTTATTAAAGAACAAGTACAGACTGCCACGTGGGGAGGGGGAAAGGGTCCCACAGAACTGACTCCCACGTGGGGCAGGGGAAAGGGTCCCACTGAGTTCCTTTTCCCCATGGCTTATAAAGGCTGCAGATTGGTCACTATTCCTTGGACTGGTTACTATAGTAACTCCTGAGCTCAGGTTCTCCCCCTCCTTCCTTATTGTTTTCCTATTCCCTTTGGGCTTTCTTCTTCTCCTTCTGGATGAAGGGCTTCCTTCTCTTTATTTTGTAAATATACACCTTTTTCTGTTCCCAGCTCCCTCATTCTATGGAAATGTACCTGTTGCAGCTTTTCAGCTTCCCTATTCTATGGAAATATACCTTCTGCTGCTCTTCCGCCCTGTGCTTCTTCCATGGTCCTCTTAATTTCTAAAATTTCCTAAAACCTGTCTTTTTCACCCCCAAAATTCGCTTTTCAGTTAGTTACTTTGGAAATTAATTTTCACAGTCCTTTTGCCTATATCAGTGGTTCTCAACCTTCCTAATACCCTGACCCTTTAATACAGTTCCTCATGTGGTGTTGACCCCCAACCATAAAATTATTTTCTTTGCTACTTCATAACTGCAATTTTGCTACTGTTATGAATCATAATGTAAATATCTGATATGCAGGATATATTTTCATTGTTACAAATTGAACATAATTAAAGCATAGTGAGTAATCACAAAAACAATATGTAATTATATATGTGCTTTCTGATGGTCTTAGGCGACCCCTGTGAAAGGGTCGTTTGACCCCCAAAGGGGTCGCGACCCACAGGTTGAGAACCACTGGCCTATATTAATTAGATGCATCCCCCCGCCCCCCATTAGCACTGCCAGTGAGATTGTGACACTTTCCAGCATAAGGACCACCTTTAACTATTTCTGCTCCCCAGAACCTGATGCATTGCCTGTCACACACTCGAAAAATCATTGAACAGATAAATGGAGGAGTGACCCATTGAACAAAATGGCAAATTAAAGGAAGCATTTGCGATAACTGGATGCTTCAGAGTGAAATTTTGTTCTTGAAAAACAGAAAAATACAAAAATACTTTGGTTGAATTAATCATATGGGTAGTCTATTGTACTCTATTTCATTGGCTAAAAATAAATTGATCACTAATTTTATTATCTTAGTTGATTACTTGTGCCCTTTCATCATAAAATACCAGATATTATTCCTGTGATTATTTTAACAGAGTCCAAAAAAATCAAACCTGAAAATTTGAATACATAGCTTACTGAGAACACCATGTTTAATAGTGTAAGCACAAAATGTTATCCAAATGTGAACAGTTTTAGCAAACACCATAGTATATTAAAATGTTACAGTACATTTTTAAAATCTATTAAGTTACTCATTCCCATTGAAAATTAGCTTAACGTGTACAAAGTTTTCAAAGTGAAGAAAAATTTAAAACTTTTGTTACTGCGCACCAAAAACACCTTAGCATTGGTGAAATAAAGCTGAATTTTCATCCTCAAAATATTTCAATGGAGGAAATATGAGGTAAGCACGTGTAAGTTTCCTGTCTTTAGCTCCTGACACTATCATTACAGAGGAAAACACCACATAAGAGAGAGGTGAGTCAGGTGCTTGCCCCACTAGTCTGTATGAGAAGGCTGAGCCAGTTATTACAATGGTGCTGTTCACTCAGTTAATGTTTATTGAACTCTCATTATGCAAAAGGCACTGCACTAAGTTCTCTGTAATAGCACATTGTGTGCATATGGTACTTGAAAGTACTTTCAGCATTCACGTTATTGTCTCTCTCTTTTTTTTTTAGTTAAAAGGTAGGCAACCTTGGTGTTCTTCTTTCATAGTATAAATGTGGAAACGGAGGCCCAGCATGGCTCATTATACTACCCAAAGTCACAGAAGTGGTGGTGAAACGGGCTACAGAAGCAGTAATAGTAATAATAAAAAGGAGAGAGAAAACAGAAATAGCCCATCAAAAGGTTCTGCTTCATAAACATCTTGATTTGAAAGCAATGTTAAATGGCTTGGTCATACATGAAATACCCATCAAACTCATTTATCATTAAGGGCTAAGTTTCTTTTGATTAATACAGACCAACTTCCTATAACAATACTGCTTTTAGATAGAGTTGGTATATTCTTATTTCATGCTTTTTCTCTTTTGCTTAAATTTAATGTAAAAAGCAAGCTTTAAAAAAGGCACCCTATGAATAAATAGGGTATGTAATGAGCAACCATTATACATGATTTCTTCACTCATGTGGAACCCCTATAACCCACTAATGAGTTCACCACTTGTGAGGTACTAAGGCCTTTTGTTACAACTAGGTTAATCATATTTTATGACCAGCCATTATGTCTCTTCCATTCATGTATAGTACTATTTCATTGCTAAGTACAGTATTCATACTTTATGGTCCAATTTATTATTTGGCTGCATAAAGTCTATATGCATATTTTATTTAATACGCAAAATACACTGAAGTTACTGTTACCTTTATAAACATGTAATAAATTAAATAAAAATGTATATTTAATAAAAGTAAGAAAATTGAATAGGGAATTTTTAAGCTTTCTGTCCTCAATTTCAATACATTAATCTTAAAATGCAAAAATTCATTGGGTCCAATATTGATGGTAATAGTGGCTATTATAAATTGAGCACCTTTTCTGCAACTTATTCTTCATGCATACATTTATATGTTTATTATTTCACCTAACTAAATTTTTCAATTGGACATACAAAATAGTTATCTTTACTTTACAGCTAGAAAACTGACGTACAACAAGAATAGGTAACTTGCCCATGTCACAGAATAGAAAATTTGAGCTTTTATTCCATCCTGATCATACTGTTTACTATGTCATAATTTTTCCTGTCTCCTCATTTCCTGAATGAGGTTCTGTCTTAATTCCTATGCCATTATCTGCAATTCAGTAATTTAGTTATTCATCTAACACATTTAGTGAATACCTAAGTCTAGGATGGTTTTAGTAATTGAGGACACAAAGTTAAGACAGAGTTCCTGCTTTTAAGCATGTATAGACTCAGGGCAAAGTCAGGTAACAAGACATAGATAAACAAGATCATTTCAGAAAGTGGTAAGTGTTGGTAAGATAAACAAAGCGAAGAGATAGAGAATGCAGGAAGGGCAGCTGGTGAAAATGGAGAGTGTCTATTTTTAATTGGAAGACCTTTTCGAGGAGGTGCCATCTGAACTGGAGCATGAATGACATGAAAAAGACACCAGGTGATCTGGGGCTGGGCATTACTGTCAGAGGGGACATGGAGTGCAAAGGCTTAAGGCAGAAACAAGCTTAGCATGTTCAAGGAATAGGTAGAATGCCAATGTGGCTGAAATTTAGTGAACTGAGAAGAAAGTAGTAAGAGGAGATGAGGTTGAAGAAATAAGCCAATGCACAATTCTATAGAGCCTTATAGATCCTGGTAAAGTTTGGTTTTATTTTAAGTGCAGTGGGAGGCCACTGGAACATGTGGAAATGTCCCAGTCTCAGTGAGGTCTGTAGTTCAGCCTCTTATTGCAGCCAGTGTACCTCATGTTTACCGCTAGCCACAGTCTATGATCTTATCATGATCACAACTACCAATCTCCCTATTAGACTCTCCACGATTTCCTTTGGGTTTATCTGACAAATTTCACCTCCTGACGCCGATTCAGGAGCCACATTAGCTTGACACACATTTTGGATGCCTTGGCACCAAAGCCGATGATCCCAGCTAAGTGTTAGAGAAACAGCAAAGGGGTGAAGAAGGGGGGTAATTCACTTTAAAGCATGGCAAACTGATACCAATTATTAAACTTTGTAATAAAAACTGACATTTTAAAAGGATAATTCATATTAACCCAAATGAATTTTTAATCTGCAGCATATCATAGCATTAATAAAGTGGCCTGAATCATAATAAGGTGAATTGGAATCATATACAGGTCTCCCCAGGGTTAGCCCTTCTAAGTTGATTCTGCTTTTCAAAGTTCCTTTACTTACTTACCATCTGAACAGTTTTTTATAAGCTCCAAAATATTTTCTACTCTTATGCTCTCAGCAGTGGTACTGGGGAGGAGAGCACCAATGGGAGAGAATGAGTCAGAGGTAACTATTTTCAAGTATAAATTAGTTTTAAATTAAGGATTTGTTTTGTAGGTGCATATGTTCAAAAACATGTCTGATTAGGATGTATACAAATATTTCTAGAGAGAATGCACTTCAATTACAAAGCTTTGATATTAATGAAAAATTGAATCCTAAGATTGTTAATAAAAAGGGTTCCAAATCATATCTATGATCTTGAAAAATAGTTATAACAATTTCTCTAGTATTTTGGCCATAATTTAGTTGGACTGGTTAAGGGAAAGGAGCTGAGGAAAGCAATTATTACTTACTAGAGGCCCAGTGCACAAAAATTTGTGCCCTCTGGGGGGGGGGGGTGGTTGTCCCTCAGCCCTGCCTGTGTCTTCTCGCAGTCTGGGACCCCTCGGGGGATGTCGACCTGCTGGCTTAGGCCCGCTCCCCAGGGGGATTGGGCCTAAGCTGACAGTCAGATATTCCTCTGGCAGCCCGGCAGCCCTCGTGTGATGTCTACTTGCCATCAGGGAGAAGACCTAAGCTGCAGTTGGACATCCTTAGCACTGCTGAGGAGGCGGGAGAGGCTCCCGCCACAACCACTGTGCTGTCAGTCATCAGCCTGGCTTGTGGCTGAGCAGAGCTCCCCCTGTGAGAGTGCACTGACCACCAGAGGGCAGCTCCTGTATTGAGCGTCTGCACCCTGGTGGTTAGTGTGTGTCATAGTGACCAGTCATTCCCAGTCATTCTGCTGTTAGAGTCAATTTGCATATTATCCTTTTATTATATAGGATAGAGGCCTGGTGCACGGACGGGGGCTGGCTGGTTTGCCTTGCAAGGTGTCTTGGATCAGGATGGGGGTCCTGCTGGGGTGCCTGGCCAGCCTGGGTGAAGGACTGAGGGTCGTTTTCAGACTGCCCACAGCCCCCTCAGGGTGGGGGTCCCTATTGGGGTGCCTGGTCAGCCTGGGTGAGGAGCTGATGGCTGTTTTCAGGCTGGCCATGCCCCCTGGCGCCCCAAGCTCCCAGCCTGTCCTTTTTTTCTTTTTTTTAGCAGGTATCTGGGATTTATTTATCTTCTATAATTGAAACTTTGTAGCCTTGGGCGGAGCTCAGGGCCGGCAGGGCAGGCAGGAAACTTGGCTTCCTCCATCGCTGGGGGCAACCCAAGCCTCCTGCTCACTCCAGCTCTGTGGCCGCTGCTATCTTTGTGACGGAGTGACGAAGTGACAGAGTGATGATTAATTTGCATGTTACTCTTTTATTAGATAGGATACTAGAGACCCAGTGCATGAAATTCTGAAAGAGTAGGCCTTCCTTCCCCTGGCTTCCGGCACTGGCTTCCCTCTGGCACCCAGGACCTGGGCTTCCCTCTGGCTGCTGGCAGGCACCCGGGACCCGGGCTTCCCTCCAACCATCGACAGGCACCCGGGACCCAGGCTTCCCTTGCAGCCTTGGTTTCATCCGGAAGGAAATCTGGAAGGACATCTGGTCTAATTAGCATATTATGCTTTTATTATTATAGATATTTAAGTATGATGGCCTAGTAATTACTTTATTATTTTATATAAAGATTATCATTCAGAAATGTCCACACATGTAAAATCTCAGAAATTTCACTTCTCTTGCACCAAACATTAAGAAGTAGCTCCAGTGACACTAAAAGTCAAGTGTAAATCAAAAAAAGAAAGAGGGATAGGACCAAAAGAAGTGGATCTAGCCCAGGAGGACAGTGAAAGGAACTTCAGGATAAATGCTGGGTAACAGACCAGGAAAGCAACCAGTCCCAACTGAAGCAAGAAAACTGGAAATAATTTTTTTTTGGAAGATGTCATTTGATAGAATTTCTGATATAATATAAAGTTTTTAAAAAGTGTACATGACAAAGGCAAAAAATGTAAGAAAAAAGAAATGCAAGAAGAAACACCATGAACACCAAAAGATAAAACAATAAATGCAAATAAATCAAACTGAAAAAGTTAGCTTGAGAGACTGTAATATTTGCAGGCATAATTATGCAAATATTCTTCATTGATTTAACTAAAAATAGGTATATAACTCTATAGGAGAATGGATGAAGGAAAACATCATCGCTAACATCTGGTCAGCACAGCTGCTTGGGCACAATAGACAAAACATCTACTTTAGGGTAGACAAATCTGCAAGTGACCCCAACTCTGCCACTTTTCAGTTATGTGATCTTGGGCAAGTTAGTTAACCTCTATGATTTTTTTGGATACATCACCTATTAAATAGAATAATACTATTAAGTTGATAGGTTTATTGTAGGGATTAGAAGGAATCTATATGTATAAAAGCCTAAGCAACCATTTGACCATTCGACTGTTTGACCGGTAGCTATGATGCATACTGACCACCAGGGGGCAGATGCTCAACGCACAGGCATGGAAACATGGAACAGACTGATGAATCTCAGAGGGAAGGGGAAGTGGGGAGGGAGAGAAGAGATTAACCAAAGTTCTTATATGCATATTAGAGGCCCAGTGCATGAATGCACCGGTGAGGTCCCTCAGCCTGGCCTGCAAGGATCAGAACGAAACACACAGTGCGGTGAGGTCCCTCAGCCTGGCCTGCAAGGATCAGAATGAAACACACAGTGTGACATCCAGATTGCGAGAGGGCACAGGCCAGGCCGAGGGACTCCACTGGTGCACGAATTCATGCACTGGGCCTCTAGTTTTTAAATAAAGGGCTTAGCATTGTACTCAAATTACAGTAAGTGCTTAGAAAGTGCTAGCTATTTTTTCATTATCCCCTGAGTTTTGATAATCTATACCCTCTAATTGATAAGCTATTACTTTGCTCTAGTTTATCAATAAGTTAATATACCAGAATAAATATTTGAAAATATGAAACAGAAAAATCCTACTTCGTAAAACTCCAATAGTATTATTTTTATCTATAAAAATGTTGCATTTATAATTATAAGTTTTATTTTCAATTTACTTTTTTTTCCAAGTCAGAGGAATTTCCAGGTTAATTAGTTATGTAAGAGCAGAGAGATGTGGACATATTTTTACATATTAAGCTCTTTTGCTGGTTTTGACTAGTTGAGAAGTATATTGTGCTTAGTTCTTAGGATCATTTTCTTACTTTCCAGACAAAAAGTTTTCTGCTGCTAATTTGTCAATCTTAAACCTCATGGGACAGACTCTCTTTAGCCCTCTTTTCCCTTGTTTTTTGGGCAAGAAATCATATGATATTTTCTCCCTAATGCACACATTGCTTGCTCTAAATCAAAGCTCTCTCGAAGAAAAATTTACAGGGGAATGAATCACATAGTAAGTATCAATGGTATTTTGAAATAATAAACAGCAGCTATAATGGCTTTTAGGCAAGTCAAACTAAAAAAAAAAAATACAATGAAATAAAGTAGAGGTTACCAAGTCCAGGCCTATGTTACTTTTCACATCATTTCTCTAGAGTTAGAAAGTCCTTGAGGAATAAAAATAAAATCATCCAAACTGGACGCAACAAAAGAATTAGAAGAGTAAATCCAAGATTTCACACTTCTAACTCTAAGGGCAAGGAGAGTGAGAAACCTAAGCATATAGATCTATTCAAAGTCTGTATTTGTTTGGTTCCCTTTAACCCCTAATATCACATGTGTATTTCTGTGGAGTTGCTCTCCACATTCCTCAGATGAATTGCTGAGGGAGTTGCCACACAGCATCACCTCTTCAGTGTTCACTCTAAAGCAGTCAGCAATCACAGTTGGCTCTTTTGAGTCTGAAGCACTTTTATGTGCACTAGAAAGTGTTGTACAAAATTGCAACTTTCCAGGATGTTGTTTACGTTCAAGGACAGATGTAAATGAGGGGTCATCAAGCTTGTAAGAGTTTCGGAAAACAAAGACAGCCTATACCCTGCATGAATTAAAAATATTATTTGGAAAATGCTGTGAGTGGATGAATCCCGGAACACACACACAGCAGGATAATTAGCACTGGGATGTCCTGGGTCTGTAACAGTACTCAAGCGATGCACTGGCATTGCAGTTTCCAGAGGCCACCCACATTTTGGAAGCAGTGAGCAGGAGGACTAATGAGTTGCTTAGCCCCCCTTCCTTTGGGTGTATACTTATTAATTCTGACAGAGGCATAGGGAAGTGAATGATAGAGAGGAGAGTTGAATACCTCATATGGCTTTCTGCCTTACTATGTTTTTGAAAACGGATTAAGACTGATGGCAAATAAGACTGTGCAGGAGAAAAGACACAGAAAATTATAATGGTCACATAGAGAGAGAGTATCCAGTTTTTAGCCAGGTGCTATTTTTATAATCTAGGATTTTAGGCACACATAAGCTATTTTAATATCATGCATATGAATACATTCGAAGAGTTATATGCAGTTTGCAGCCTTAGAAGCAAGGTTTTCCCTGATTCATAGCACTGTAAGCTCAATTTCACATACCTGGGTCCGAAAAAACATCAGATTGCATTCCTTTTTTTATTATTATTAAAAATCTTTTAATGTTGACATAATTGTAGATTGTGTTCTTTTAGTCTCATATATCATCACCAATAGAGAATTCTAGTGTTCAACCACAATGGCACTTTTGTTAAAGGTGTACCAAGTCAATGGAATAGACCGTATTTCTCTACAGCTGTGGAGGCTCTTGAAGTCTGGCAGTGACAAACATTTCTTTGTCACTTAAATGAGACATAAATGACTTAGAAGAGAAGATGCAATTAATGTAGGGGGTACTGGTCTGTTGGTTTTTTTTTGTTTTGTTGTTTTGCTAAGGAATGCTGTTGGCCAGACAAAATTAGGTTAATGATGAAATGATATTGGTATTCTCTCATTCCATTTGTCTCTAGCTTCTCTTATTTTGATGAGGTAAAATCGGTAGATTGAAAGCTAGGTCTCCATGTGACCACACCCTTGTATTAGTTTCCTAGGTCTGCCTTAGAAATGTACCACAAACTGCGTGGCTTAAAACAACAGAAATTTACTTCTTTTTACAGTTCTGGTGGCTAGAAGTCTGAAATCAAGGTGTCAGCAGGGCCATCCTGCTAGTGAAATCTGTAGCGGAGAATCCTTCCTTGTTTCTTCTGACTGCTGGTGTTTGCCAGCAGTCCTTGGCTTGTAGACACATCACTCCAGTCTTTGCCTCTGTTGTTTTCTGAGTCTCTGTCTTTGTGTCCTCCTTAAACGGCCACCAGTGATATTATATTAAGTATTCATTTCACTCCAGTATGACCTCATCTTAAATTAAGTAATTGCATCTGAAAAGACTATATTTCTAAATAAGTTCACATTCTGAGGTACTACAGGTGAAGACTTTAATATATCTTTTTGAAGGGCAAAGTGAATTCCATGTAATGCTTTTTTCCTAAACCTAATATATTTGGGATGACATATTTACATGTAAGAAGCCCAACTTAGCAAGGAACAACATTGTAAGATTACTTAATGTCATATTTGAATTTCACTGACTGTCTTACGTTCTCAATCTAATTATAGCATTCTTCTTACTTTGTTATAACTAGAAAACTGTAGAAACTATGACTGAAGAAGTTTCCTAGTTTATAAATTTGTTTGATGGAATTTAAAAAAATAACCTGAAATTAATTATTCTGTTCACCAACTAAGTGCTAATAAATTAGCATAGCTTCCTTAAACCCCTAATTCTAGCTACGATTCAAATTCTCTTTAGATGGGTCTGCAACTCTGTTTATAAACTAAATGCCTACCACATGCCAGGTTCTGAGCAAGAAGCTTTCCATTCATCTCTCCCTAAAATCCTATAATGTTGGCATTTTTCTATCCATTTTACATATAAGTGAATAAAGTAATTGTAGTTACATGAGGCCAACCCCTTCTTATATGGTGTAAATGCAGAAAACCCACGTTTTTAAATTTTACCTTAAGCCAAACAACTGGCTTGCCTAATTTTTCCTCACTGACTTAAACAGTTGTTTTGGCATTATGTACAGACTAACTTATTGTTTTATATTTGGCTGTGGGGGGGGGGGGGGAAATCATCCTTACTTTCCCTTTTAGAAGATTTGTTTCTCTACCAGTCATTTTAAAGACTGATAAAAATTTTTCTGCCTTTTTTAAATTGATAGAGATATAATTTTATTTTACTTAATTTGCAAAGCACCTGAGGCCATTGGAGTATGACAATGTATTTGTCTACCTGGTAAAATCAATATTGAATTCAATTTAATCTACATAAACCTTTCATTTTAGCATTAATATGATGACTTTATATTTTAAAGACAATATCCCTAGACCTGGTCCACGTACAGAAACCTGAGGAAATAATTGACTTTGTTCTAATGGTAATACTTAGCTTTTATCTATTATCATATCCTCCTTTTCCATCTCCCTGTGCTAATTATCTCCATCTATGATTTATTAGTGCATAGCAGCCCAAGAAGGCCCTATTAGTTACTATCTGAAACCCATTACACATTAAGGGAGATTCAAGTTCCCCATCATGGTTCATAAGATGCTGCCCGATCTGAAGCAGCTCCTTTGTCCTGCTGCCCACCACACTCCACACCAGGCAGCGGCCTCTTCCAACCAGGTTCTCAGCAGGAGCAGTTTCTTTCCCTCCCTGGCTCCTCCTCTCACGCCGTTCTCTGTGCATTTTCAGGGCTGCTCCTTCCAGTGACAGGCTCCCGCTTATATTTGGGACCCTTCTTGTGGATGCCTTCCTTGCTGACTTTTTTGGGTAGATTTCCCCCCAGGTCATTCTCCAGCCTCCTGCACTGTTCATTTCCTTAGGAGTGCTTAACACCCTTCATTACTTATTTATCTGCCTGTTATTACTACGTTCGCCTCTAGACTGTAAGATCTGTGAATGCAGAAAATATGACTGTTTTGTTGACTACAATGCACCCAATGTATATCGCATTGCCTGGCACATATTAGGTCGTCATTAACTATTTATGGAGACATGAATAGGCGCCCTGGCCAGTGTTCTCAGTGTCTGGAGAGCATCAGGGGCACACAAAAGGGTCATGGGTTTGATTTCAGGTTAAGGACATGCATCTGGTTTTCAGGTTCATACCACCCTGGGGCACGTGCAGGAGGCAACCAATTGATGTGTCTCTTTCACATCATGTTTCTCTCTCTCTCCTTCCCTCCCTCCCACTCTCTCTAAAAGTCAGTGGGAAAAATATTCTTGGGTGAGGATTAACAACAAAAACAAAAACAACAAAAAAAAGAAAGGAAGGAAGGAAGGAAGGAAGGAAGGAAGGAAGGAAGGAAGGAAGGAAGGAAGGGAGGAAGGAGGAAAGGAAGGAGAAGAAAGAAAGAAAAGGAGAAAAAGAAATGAGTAAGCATTTTTCATTTGAGAAATGAATTGGTACATTTTAATATTATTGTTGTTTTTGGTGATCTGCTTACTACTATAAGACAGAAATAAAAATGCTAAGTCATTGGCTGTTCTGCTTTTATTTTTGCTTTTTGTTAAGTGGTGTTTTTGAATGGCAACATTGATTTTAAGAGTATATTGACAGCTCTTTTAAAGATAATATTTGGCCACTGTTCCATTATTATATTCTGAAAGTAACAAAAGTCATCTTTTTCCATTTGTGCTTCACATTTTACATAAATTGAGGACATAAGAAGACAAAAATAAACTTTTTAGAGTTATTACCACAACTCCAAAGCACAAATTTAGAGAACTAACTCACTGCCCTTTCTGAAAAATATAAGAAATCACAAAAACAGTGGAGCTATAAAAACTACTCATACCACTCATAGGCTGCTGAGGAATTTAATGTTGATATAAGTACCTCAAATAATGACTCCATTATATATCAAAAGGTTGAATTGGTGGCTACTGAAATCTTTATTACCACCAGTTAGAGTACCAAACTACACTTGTTTAAACCATTCATGTGATACATTGTTCTTTTAAAAAATTCCTCATGCTAATTGTTTGCTATTTTTCATATTTAAGACCCAGCCCATAATGATACATTAAGTAAGCAATCCATATATATTAAATAAATGGGTGGTCATTCAATATCTGTCTTTAAGTTGAGAATTGAAGTATACAATTGGTTTTGTGACTTTTCCTAAATATTATCTATTCCCTGTAGTGTAATGCTCAAAGGCAGAGACTTTGGGTCCTGTTTCCTAGCTGTGCCACCTACTGCCACTTAACCATCCTTTTCTATAATAGGTGACTCATATTACTTATCTCTGTCCAAGGACAGTGTACTTTTTTCTTTCATGTTACCTGTAGAGGTCACTGGTGTTACAGGGCAATTTTCCTCTGTTTAGGTTTTGATGGGTAATTACCTGCTGACAGGTAATATATTACAGGAATAATGATTTACTATTCAGTAAGGGATTCATTAACATAAAGATTATGACCTAGAATATACCCTTGGGACAATTTCATGTTGATATGCTTTTATTTGGAAGTTGAGTCACTGTGTTTGCTAGTGGAAAAGAGTTGACAGAAACTTCATTTTTAACTTACTTCTTATGTAACTGTGGGGTTCAGTCAAATGACAATAAACAAAGAAAAAAGTGAGTCAATTATTTAAAATTTATTAAACGGCTATATCCTTGAATGTCATAAGAGGTATATGGTTGTCATAAGAAAAATGCATTATATATACCTAGTTAATGGAACTAACTGTACACATTTTATTATGTATACTAGTAAATTCTAATCTAAATAGTAGTCTTCATTCCATTCAGGGTGTTAATATAATAGAGGCTACAAGAGATGCCTTCCATGAATTATTTAGTTAACATCATGGTGACAATGAACCTTAACATTTTATAGTCTTATGCAAATTCAGTTTTTATATTCATATAACTAATTCTGGTATATGTGGTATTTACCTAAGTATCAAATGTTTATTTTTAAATAATTAATTTTCTAATTGGTGAAAATGGCCTGATTAGACTTATTGTTGACTTTCATTCTTCCCTTTGAATAAATACTAAGAGATGGATGTGATAGACAAATTGGACTAAATCCAATCCACTTTCTTGTCTGCAACAGAAATGATAGTCAGGGAGACAGCTTAAGTATTGAAAGGTGTCACTGCAGCTCCTGCCTGGAGGAAGGTATCATCCACTGCTAATTAGCCCTCGGCTTTGTTGGTCAGATAACGGTACTTGGAATTCATTGTTGTTGTTTATCAATTCAGAGAGTTTGTTTTTTTAAAGATATTTTTAAATTTTTTTTTAGAGGGAAATAAAAGGAGAGGGAGAGAGAGAAACATTGATGTGAGAGCTAAATATCGATCTGCTGCCTCCTGCACCCCTTCCACCAGGGACCAAGCCAGGAACCCGGACATGTGCCCTGACTGGGAACCAAACCAGCAACTTTTCAGTGCAAGGGACAGCACCCAACCAAGTAAGCCACCCTGGCCAGGCACAGAGAGTTTATTATTAAGAACCTGAATCTTTTTTGTCTTCAAAGCTTGAATTGGCAATGAGATCATCCTAAATCTATGCGATAATTGTGTAACTCTGTGATTGTTAGGTCTGGGTCCATTAGGCGTTTGCAAAAGTAAAATAGGATTTTTAAAGTTAATTTATTAATTCCTTGGAAATGTCTTCATAACCTTCCTCTGTTTCACAATGAAAGGCAAACACTATCTTGAAGTTGAAATGCAAGTGAATTAGCTCTGAAAAGAAAAAAGTATTTGTACTAGAACTGCAAATGTTTGACTGAAATTGGAAAGTGGCTCTTAAAGAAACTCTCAGCTGGAGAACCATAACTAGTTTTAAGATTTACTTCTAGTAGCTCCTCAGACCAACAGGACTTTGTTTGCTGTAGCAACTTAAAGTATGTAGGGGACATTGAGGCTTCCAATATCAAGGCATGTATGTTCTACTGTAGTCCAAAGAGCAATGTGAAAATATGATGTAAAAGTCACAACCCAAATGGAAGTCATTTAACCTGAGATCAGCTCTCCCTACTTGGATACATAACATATTTAGCCTTTCATAATCTTAAAATAATCTTTGTATAATGGTCTCTTACTCTCTGTATTTGTACATGTATTTTGAGGATAAAACATTCTCCTTCACTTTTTTTGTGGAGGTAAGATATAAAAATACATACAATAAAAATTAATGTATTTTTTATTTTACATAAGTAGAGATGGTAAAACAAATCATCATTTTAATTTTACATATCAAATTTGTCAAAAAAAACTGCTAAAATTTTTAACTCACTGGAAAAGGATCATAATCAAAGCATAGAATTTAAGATTGCCATTAATCAATTTAATAAGTGAATATTATTTGGCACCTAAATGATATACTAATCCCTGTTCAGATATAAATATAATATGTGATCTTTCTTCCAATTGATTTATAGTTAGTTGAGAAGTGCAAATGAAGTAAAAAATAATGATCATGTAGTATTATGAGATAAATGAATGTAAATCTATAATAATAAAAGTGTAATATGCTAATTAGACCAGATGTCTGGATGAAGCCACAGCGGTGGGGACTGAGGCAGCCACTGCGGTGGTGGGGGCCGAGCCCTTTGCACGAATTTCGTTCACTGGGCCTCTAGTATTAAATAAAATAGTAAATTACCACTATCATGAACAAAAATTATTTGTGAGAGTATTCAAGCACAAAGCCAAGCACAGAGAGTTCATGTATTCTAGAAGCTGATGATCACATACTTACCAACTTAACTATTTTGTTTGGTAAATGAGGAAACAGGATGAAAATAGTAAGTGGCTTGTCCAGCAACAAACCATACAAAAAATTAAAACCTTGGGGGGCAGGAGCGGGTGGAGGGGGTCAATGGGAAAAGAAGGGAGGATATCTGTAATAATTTCAACAATAAAGATAAAAAGAAATTAATGGTAGAGTATGCTGTTAGAATTATGAAGGTAGAATTTGTCTATGTAAGAATATGAAAACCTGTAAAGAATTTTTATAAATGTTTATTTGAGTCAAACAGAGGAGATGCCTGCAAGCAAGATCTCAATGATTGAGAATAAGAGTTCACAGTTTCTTTTATGCATTTGAGATTAAGAAGGGAACATAAGGAAGATTATACAAAGGTAGGAAAAAAGTAATGGGGAATGGCTTGGATTATTGGATATTTAAAATTAAGTGCTCTCTTGGGGTGGTCTTGTGAAGATGGAATTACAGGGCAGATAAGGTTATGTGCTCACTTGAAGGATCTAAAAGGATAGTCAGGTTTCTTAAGATTTATTCCTAGAAATGAGATCACTGGGTCAAATGGCAGTTTGATCTTTAATTTTTTGAGGAAAGTCCATACTGTTTTCCATAATGGCTACACCAGTCTGGATTCTTACCACCAATATACTTGAGTTCCCTTTTCTCCACATCCTTCTCCACTTGTCATTTGTTGATGGTAGTCATTCTGATAGGTGTGAGGTGATACCTCATTGTCATTTTAAGTTGCATCTCTCTGATGATCAGTGATTTTGAGCATTTTTTCATATGTCTGTTGGCCATCTACGGTATATGTCCACTTGGGAGAAGTGTATATTTAGGTCCTTTGCCCATTTAAAAAAAATGGATTGCTTGTATTCCTTTTGTTAAGTTGTATGAGTTACTTATATATCAGCCATCCACATCTTGTGGCTCCCAGGTCTGGGTCTGGGGGCCTTTGGAAAAGACCAAAATGTACACCAGTGTCTGTTTTCATACTCCTCGGCCCAGAAGACAATCAAGCAAAGACTCAAAGCCTCAGGCTATCAACCACAGGATGGGGTGAGATATCTTCCAACAGGGTGTGGCAACTGCCTTTCCCCCTAAGCCAAAACCACCTGGAGAGCAAAGGTCAGGCAGAGAAAGTCCTCCACAGTGTGGGGGAATGACTCAGCACAGAATACCAAGGTTCCTGCCTTCTGAGCTCCACCCCTAGAGCTCCCAACCATGGACTCTCCTCACACAGCTCCAGTCCACTCTGCCCTCCCTCTGTCAGAGCCCAAGGTGAGTGGCTACGCATGAAATTTTGTGTGTTAGACCTTTAAGAGTGTGCCTGCATTTCCAGCCATCTCTTACTGGCAGACAGCTACCCTTCTGCTTTTCACAGCCAGCTGTTATGTGGACACCTTTCTCAGTTCTGATGCTCTAATATGGGGAGCCCAGCTTGGGGTTTAGACCACAGTGTTCTCAGTGGGAACCTCCCACAGCTGAGCTATCCCTCCAGACCTTCAGCTGCTGTTGGTGGGAGAACGGCCACCCCTTTCGTGTCTCCACACTTCCTACCAGTCTCTATGCAGTCTCCACTTTCCATCCTTGGTTATCAGGGTTCTCTCCAGCTAGTTTTCAGGTGATTTTTTCAGGGTGGTTTTTCTGTATTTTAGTTGTATTTCCAGTTTGGTCCTGGGAGAGTGTCAATGTTAGCTTCCACTTACTCTGCCACCTTTTAAAATTTCTACCTCAATATAATACAGCTTGTTAACTTATTTTCAAATACAACTAGTAGAGGAAATTAACAATCTCTACTTGGCCTTCAATTAATAATACATGAATTAATGGAATTAAAGGATGCTTTTTACCAAAGAGTAAAAACTTTTAGATATGTCAGAGACGGAAGTCTAATACTATTTCAAAAGACAAACAAAATACTCCCAAACAAAGGAGTCTAAATATTTTTTAAATGTCATTTCTCCTCAAATTATTTTCTCCACTCAGTAAAATTTCTATAAAAATCAAGTGTTTCATAAGTCTTGATAAGCTAATCCTTCAATTCACATGAAAGAGCAAAGGGCCAATTGTTACAGAATTTTAAAGAGCAAGGTAAAGAAACTTACCCCACAAATATAATATTCTATAAGTCTATACAAATTATGGCCAGGTACATCTACAAAAAAAAAGAGATGTCAAAACATATCCATAAAAATTTGAGAATTGGTACATTATAGCTACACATTATAAGTCCCCTATACCCACCTACTCTTTGAGAACCTGGAAACATTTCCTTTAAGGTGAGTCCTTTATCACATTCACTATGAGAAAATGGCAAATGTTTGGCCTCCTGTTACTGCGATAACATGGATTGCATCTAGATTATATATATGATTCATAATGAATCAATGAATTTCTCTCTTCTAGGAGTTTAAAACTGAGATCCAGACCAGTCTAACTAGTTAACTCTTGGGTATATCTATATATCTACATATCTATATATCTATATATCTATATATCTATTATCTATATTATCTACATATCTACATATCTACATATCTATATATCTATATATCTA